>NW_025726666.1:47500-52648 GCF_021461395.2 Schistocerca americana
AACGTTTGTTGATATGGTTCTGAGGAAGAGTGTATGACAGTGCCGTGCCGTCCATGTTCGTGTGCCCTCCCATTGTGTGTATGCTATTGTCTGTGTACTTGAATGATGTATGTAGGTGTTAGTGGACATGTGTTACCAGTGGGGGGAAATGGATCGTCGATAGTTGCCGTCACTCTGTCACGGTCGAGATGACGCACCCTCCGTACAGAAAGGTGTCGAGAAAGTGAGTGAGTGAGTGAGTGAGTGTGTGTGTGTGTGTGTGTGCGTCCGTGAATTGGCAGTGTTTGGAGGTGGGCGTGCCCTGCATGTGGCCCGGAAGGCTGTTCGTTTGGCGGTAGTGTTGTGTGGACAGGGGAGGGGCATGCGTAACGCTGCTGGCATGGCATTTCGGGAGATGGGAGGGGGCAAACGAGGAGCGGCGGCCAAAGACGGGACGGGGAGGGGCGCGGTGTGGGTGGCTTGCGCCTGTGCTCGGCGTTGTGGTTTGTGCAAAAGAGGAGGAGAAAAACAATGAGTTGCCAGGGAGGGGAGCGGTGTTGTGTTGTGTTGTGGTTGTCGTGGTGTAGCCGCAGACGCGGCTGTCAGTGAACGTGGCGAGACGGACGGATGCGCGGAGGGGCGGGGGCGGCGCATTTCGCCGGTGCCGTGCCTGAAAGCCGCGTGGTCGCTGTGTTGTTGGTGGCGTGGGGGCGAGGAGAGTACCGTACGGGTGTGCTTGTGCGCCGGAAATGGCACACTGCGCCTGCCCGTCTTGGAGGCTGATGGCTGTGGTGTGGAAATGGGGCGCGGTGATGTTGAAGCAGTTGAAGAACAGAAAAGAAACCAAGAAAACGGAAGGCGTGATGCGGCGGTGGTGGTGAGAGCGGGAAAAACAAAAACAAAAGAAAAAGAAAAAAAAAACAACAAAAAAAAAGAAGGAAAAACAACAAGAAACAAAAAAGAAAACAAAAAAAAAAGCCTATCAATATTAAAATGTAAATGGAAATGGAAATGGACCCAGGTATAACCTCCCTGCACAAATAGCAGAGAGTCCGATGATAATAAAAATGTGCCAGAATGTTAACGTCCCTACAAAACAAAGCCAACGATAATATTAATGAAAGAATGAACCGTATGTAACATTGCAACAGACATAATGAAACCTGATAAATTGTATAAGGGCAGCAGCGTTGACCTTTGGCCCTGTATTCAGAATAAAAAGAGAGCCAAAGATCGTTACCCCAATGAAAAAGACACTGAAACACGTATGTAACATAGCAGCGATGGCGAGGCATTGTAGCATCTGTGACCAGAGAGTTTGCGCTGGACTGCGCGAGTGTTGCGAGCGGTTCTCAGCCAGCCAGCCAGCCAGCCAGCCAGCCAGCCAGCCAGCCAGCCAGTCAGTCAGTCGGTCGGTCGGTCGTTGCGAGTCTGTAGCTCTGTGTAGTTGAGGGCTGTACTCTGTCAGTAGTCGTCGCGTGCAGTACGCTAATAGTCGTCATGCAGAGCGGTCGGTCAGTAGTAGCAGCTGAGGGCGGTTGTGTGATGTAGGCGGTCGGCAACACTGGTCAAGATGGTGAATAAGGTATACTGTTAATTAATATAATCATTAGATAATGAAAAATTTTATTTATTGTAATTATTCTCCAACAAGTTCCCCAATAATAATGTTTATTTGAAAAGCATTTTTCAAACATTGAAGTTTTTATTGAACTAAAGAGTTCGTTGCACTTCACATTTCATTCCACTTCTTTGAAGAAAAATGTCACTAAAATCACAAAAAAAGAGAATATTATTATTTGCAATGCAGTTCCTCCAAGCGCTGCGCAACAACAAGAGCAGAAATGTGACATCCATTTATTCGGAGGTAAGACTTTAATTCTGATTGTTTTGCACAGGGCCAAAGACCGATATTTCGGTTTAATTGAAGTTTCTTGTCACTGAACGGACTTTAAATGTTGTGAAGAATGTATATTTGAGTGAGATTGCGAATTTCACATTTTTGTTGCCATTTTCAATACCTCTCATTGTGGGCGAGGTTACAATTAGCGCAATGTCCATTAGCATCCGTAAATAACATTGTCCATTATTTTAAATTTTGCGGGGAGGGTACAAGACACAAAAAAAACAAAAAATTGCATTTATATCCGCTCCTCAATTGTAGATACCCCTTACACAGCTGTGTGCAATGAATGAGTGCTGGCTGGTAATTAATTGCACTCCTTGGAGGGAAATGCCATAGGAAGTAGTCTTTAAAAAGTGAATGTTTTTCGTTAAAAGACAAAAGTTACTTTAGAAAAAAGTAATAGTGGGGCTTTTGTTTGTTGTTGAACAAAATAAGTACAATGAACATACGTTATCAGATTTGCGCAATGCAGCTTCACACTACCTTTTGATTATAACACAATATACTATGCATCGTCCCGAACCGTGACCAGAGTCGCGAGACGAGCAGAGCACGCCGCCGACGCCCGCTCAGTACAACCGTCCACCCGCCACTACTGTCGACCGACGACTACCTCTCCCGACTCGCGCTACAATATATGTATAACAACTGTTCCTGGCGACCCGGTGCGTGCCACTACTGTCGTCTGGCGCGGTCCAAGCGCCGACTAGCAACGATAAATAACTCTCTGGTCAGACAGAGATGCTGTCATGCCTCGCCATCGCTCTGGTAATGAATACATACGTGTTGCAGCGTGCGTACCACCGGAACACGCAGTGGCGGAGCCAAAGACTGTGTTGTCGAGGTCGAGTGCGAGCGGGAAGAGAGGCAGCGTCGGCACGGAGATGCAAGCGAGCGCGAGACGCACGGGGGCTGCGGCGTGGCGCGTTTGCGGTCGGCGCCTTTGGTGGCAACGGCCGGGACAAGCAGCGGTGTATGGTGTGGTGCGGGGCGGACAGGGGCGGAGGCGGCGCGACGACGGCATGGGGGCGAAAACGGGACGGGGGACGGGGGACGGCGGATGTTGAGAGGCGTCACGCGCGGACAGGACACAGACACAGAGACACACAGATTGGAAAGGGAGGGTGCGCGGTAGTAGTTGGGAATGTGCGTACCGTGCGGGATGGGAGTGGGCGAGGAACACGGTCGTGGCCCCTGTTTTGGGTGCGTGTGATGACGTCGGTGTGTTGTGGGAAGGGAAGGTGCTGTGGCGGCGGCGCGTAATGGGCGTAGGCCGAAAAGAGAAAGGAACGTGGGCGGCAGTGTGTTGGCAAGCGTCGGTTCGACTGCGACGTTGATGGGCAGGGCAGGGCAGGGCAGGGCAAGGTTAATGGTGGTAGGAGTAGGCGTGTGGGCGCAAAAAGTCTGCCGCTGCAGGCGGTGCCGTAACCGCCATGGCGGGAAGGAGAGAGGGCCAAAGAAAGAAAGAAAGAAAGAAAAAAAAAAAAAAAAAAAGGAGGGAGGGGGGGGGGGGGGGGGCGAAAGTGGAGAGGCGGTGGTGTGAGAAGGGCGGGGGCGGAAGGAAGGCAGGAAGGACAAGAGGCGAGGCGACGGCTTGCTTTGTGTATCGGTCGGTCTCTGGCTATGCTTCGTTTTCTGCAGCAGGGTCGGTGCGCGGCGTGGCTCGCGGCAGTGGGAACGCCTGGTGGCTGGACGGCCAGCAATGCGGTTGGATGGGCGGCCCACAGCACCGCACCTGTGCCCGAGGAGGAGACGCTGGCGGCGGGCCCTGAGGTGAGGCCGGCTCGGCTGGGGCTGTGGATGTGTAGGGGTGCGCCGCTGCTGCAACAACGAGTAAAACGCGAGAAGAAGGGATGGCGGTAGAGAGAGAGAGAAAAAAAAAAAGGTCGTGTTGTGTTGATGCGCAGGCAGACGCGTACAGAGAGACGAGCCCGGTCTGCAGCAGGGTGTGGCCGTGCCGAGTGCAGAGCAGCGGCGGCTCGGTTCGGTTCGGCCCGGCCCGGCGGGCCGCGCTGTTGTCGCGGACGTGAGCGCCCCCTGGCGGGTGGCCGGAGGCGGCGCGGCGTGTTGGACGTGTGGCTGGTGGCAGTGCACAATTTGCGAGTGGCTGGCGGTGTGGTGTGGCGGTTGGCGCGTCGGGCGGCGGAGAGGTATGTGTTGCGGGCGCCCTTTGCTGCGCTGCGTCGTTGCGTGTGCCGTACAGGGCGGGCGCTTGTCGACTGTGTGGGCGGTGTGGCGAATTGGCGTGAAACGGCTGCCGAGAGGTGTGTGGTAGCGAGCCGGTCGGTGTCAGTGCGAAGGGGAATGTGCGTGCGTTTGGCGGTTTCGGTGTGCTTTTTGCGGCGTGAGAGTGGGAATTAGTGGGGCCGGCTGTTGTGTTGGTTCCTTGTGTCTTGTGTCGCGTAGCTTGATGGCAACGTGGAAGGACGCCGGTTTCGTTTCGAGCCTTGCGTGTGGTTGTCGACGTTGACTGGTTGGCGTGTGCCGATGCACGTGCATGTGTGGGTCGCGAGTGCGTTTTTGGCTGGCTGTGTGTGTGTGTGTGTGTGTGTGTGTTTTGGGGGGGGGGGAAGGGGGAGGCGGTGGTGAAAGTTGCAGTCGTTGCCACGGGCGTCGTCGGGTGGGGCTGGGGCTGTGCGTCGTGGCGGAAAGGTGGTAGGTTGCGGGAAGCGAGCCCGTCGTTGACGGTGTCGCGTGAGTTGTGAATCGAGTGGGGCGCGGGGCGCGGGACAGGAGCAGCGTGCCGCTGCGTCGTGGTCGTCAGCAGAGGCTGTGCGTGTGCTTGTCCTTTTTGTGGGCGGTTCGTGCGAGGCGTTTTTGTTTTGTGTTGCCCTGCCCTAGTTGTTAGTTTATTTTGTTTGTGTTTGTTATTTTGAGACGACGACTGGTTGGTGGCGTGCGCGCGAAGTGGCGGTGTGCGCTTCCCCCGTGTCGTTTGTGTTGTTTTGTTTTTTTGTTTTTTTTTTTTTGCACTGGGCCCCGGGGGGGGTGGGTGGGTGCGTGTGTGTCGATTGCCGGCTGGCGAAAGGTGCGCCATCGGCGGGGTGGGTCGCCGGCACAAGTAGAGGCGGCGGCGTTGTTGCTGTTGTTGTGTGGTGTTTGTTTTGTTCGGCTGTGTCGGCGAGCTGTGTTGCGGTGCGTGTGAATGGTGGTGCAGAAGTGGTGGCGTTGGGGCTGCGACTGCGACTGCGACGGCGGCGAGCCGCGGGCGCGCATGATAGTGATGTTGTGAACAGCGGCTGTGTACGGTAGTGGTGTTGTTG
>NW_025726667.1:0-5000 GCF_021461395.2 Schistocerca americana
GCTCCACCAACTAAGAACGGCCATGCACCACCACCCACCGAATCAAGAAAGAGCTATCAATCTGTCAATCCTTCCGGTGTCCGGGCCTGGTGAGGTTTCCCGTGTTGAGTCAAATTAAGCCGCAGGCTCCACTCCTGGTGGTGCCCTTCCGTCAATTCCTTTAAGTTTCAGCTTTGCAACCATACTTCCCCCGGAACCCAAAAGCTTTGGTTTCCCGGAGGCTGCCCGCCGAGTCATCGGAGGAACTGCGGCGGATCGCTGGCTGGCATCGTTTATGGTTAGAACTAGGGCGGTATCTGATCGCCTTCGAACCTCTAACTTTCGTTCTTGATTAATGAAAACATACTTGGCAAATGCTTTCGCTTCTGTTCGTCTTGCGACGATCCAAGAATTTCACCTCTAACGTCGCAATACGAATGCCCCCGCCTGTCCCTATTAATCATTACCTCGGGTTCCGAAAACCAACAAAATAGAACCGAGGTCCTATTCCATTATTCCATGCACACAGTATTCAGGCGGGCTTGCCTGCTTTAAGCACTCTAATTTGTTCAAAGTAAACGTGCCGGCCCACCGAGACACTCACTCAAGAGCACCCTGGTAGGATTGCAACGGGGTCCGCCTCGGGACGCACGAGCACGCACGAGGCGCGTCGCACGCCTTCGGCTCGCCCCACCGGCAGGACGTCCCACGATACATGCCAGTTAAACACCGACGGGCGGTGAACCAACAGCGTGGGACACAAATCCAACTACGAGCTTTTTAACCGCAACAACTTTAATATACGCTATTGGAGCTGGAATTACCGCGGCTGCTGGCACCAGACTTGCCCTCCAATAGATACTCGTTAAAGGATTTAAAGTGTACTCATTCCGATTACGGGGCCTCGGATGAGTCCCGTATCGTTATTTTTCGTCACTACCTCCCCGTGCCGGGAGTGGGTAATTTGCGCGCCTGCTGCCTTCCTTGGATGTGGTAGCCGTTTCTCAGGCTCCCTCTCCGGAATCGAACCCTGATTCCCCGTTACCCGTTACAACCATGGTAGGCGCAGAACCTACCATCGACAGTTGATAAGGCAGACATTTGAAAGATGCGTCGCCGGTACGAGGACCGTGCGATCAGCCCAAAGTTATTCAGAGTCACCAAGGCAAACGGACCGGACGAGCCGACCGATTGGTTTTGATCTAATAAAAGCGTCCCTTCCATCTCTGGTCGGGACTCTGTTTGCATGTATTAGCTCTAGAATTACCACAGTTATCCAAGTAACGTGGGTACGATCTAAGGAACCATAACTGATTTAATGAGCCATTCGCGGTTTCACCTTAATGCGGCTTGTACTGAGACATGCATGGCTTAATCTTTGAGACAAGCATATGACTACTGGCAGGATCAACCAGGGAGCTGCGTCAACTAGAGCTGAGCAGCCGGCCGCCCGGGAGTGTGTCCCGGGGGCCCGCGCGAACACGCAAGCGTCCGCTCAATTATTCTGCAAACAGGAGGAGGCTGAGCTCCCCTGCACAATACACCTCGAAACCCTCTCAGGTCCCGGCGGCGCGCAGCGCCGTCCTAAGTACTTGGTCGGGTTCGAGAGAGGCGCAATCGCCCGGAGTTTGGCGAGTAGACGCTTTAGGTGCGACCACCCGTGCTCCCAACTGAGCTTGCCGCTGCCGACAGAGGCCCGGGAGCGTGCTGTCGTGGCATTGCCGGCGGGAGACAACACGCGCCACCTACGGTGACCGGCAGCTCCAACGCCAGCGCCACAGAAGGACAAAAGCCCCACTTGGGTGCCGAAGCGAACTCTCCCAGCACAGCGCACGCGCCAACACGTCCGCACAGCTGCGATACAAACCACCTGCGAGAACCGCAGAGGCGACCGAGCAGCAGACGGCGTCGCGGCGCCGAGCGCCGGGCGGCGGCGCATCCTCAGCGCACACAGTCCTCAATCGGACCAGCACACTGCAGATGTCCACCGCGCTTCGCACCGGGCCCGCGAGGACCTACTTTGGCCGCACGGCGCCGCGTGCAGGGTGCGCCGGCGCGCAGCTGCGCCGCCTGCCGCCTCCGTCGGCCGGCGCGCCTGCCACTGGCCGCCCCCACCAGCCGGCTGTAGCGCGTGCGCCCACGCACCGCGCGGCCAGCACGCCGGGAGGCCCCCCCTCACCGGCCGGGGACGGTCCCACCCAGCCACCGCCGCGTATCGCTTCACACCCAGATGCCATTCACGTTCGTGGGCATGGTGGGTATCGCTGGAACAACCGGTTGGTAGCTCAACCGATCGTCGCCATCACTGATTCACCTCTAGCGAGAACAACCGCACCACAACGGTTTACCAGTTGTTCATTTGCATAACGTCACCAGCAAACGTAGGCGTCCATCGCCATTTGCAAATTCAACGATTGTTGCATGCCTGTGTCAGGTGTCACGACACACTATGTCTGCCCACATACACGCAACAACATGTGCACGCTTCGCGAACACGTGGAAGGTGGCCCCCGTACGTATGCGATGTCCATTGCGCGAACGACTGTCAACCGGCCTCTGTCGCATGTCGCAGATGTGGAACGCAGTGCACCATGCTATCACGGTGTGTGAGAAGAGACGACTACGTCTGACAACACGCGCCACTACATCAACAGACGGCTCATGCTGATCGCCATCCAGGGCATACCACACTGCAATCCAGCTCTTATAGGGAGACGACACGTAGCTGAGTGCACAACATTTGGACCGCATGGTTCGCCGTTGTTGGCGCAGTCGTTGTACGGTCACATGTACCACGATGTATCATTCAGTACATGAGGACCAATGTGCAGTACAGTGTGTGATTTGGACGTACAACATCAGCGGACAGTTGACACAGGCCGTACCACAGCGTAGGCTAAGTGCTTCGCACATGCGAATGCCAATGAACAACTGCAAATGCCAATGAACAACTGCAAAGGGCATTGAGCATGTACGTCCTGCTGCCATCCACATTACAGTGTATAGCTGCAAGGTGTTTAACATGAAGCGATACACTGGGGACCGGGCAGTGCGAGTAGCAAACTATATTGCGGGGGTTGCAGTTAGGCAACACTACACTAATTTAACGCGTCGTATGACAATTACAGAGCAGGTTAAGGCCCAACGTGTGTTGGGTTAAGGCCCAACGTGTGTTGGGTTAAGGCCCAACGTGTGTTGGGTTAAGGCCCAACGTGTGTTGGGTTAAGGCCCAACGTGTGTTGGGTTAAGGCCCAACGTGTGTTGGGTTAAGGCCCAACGTGTGTTGGGTTAAGGCCCAACGTGTGTTGGGTTAAGGCCCAACGTGTGTTGGGTTAAGGCCCAACGTGTGTTGGGTTAAGGCCCAACGTGTGTTGGGTTAAGGCCCAACGTGTGTTGGGTTAAGGCCCAACGTGTGTTGGGTTAAGGCCCAACGTGTGTTGGGTTACGTTAAGGGGCAATGTGGGTTACGTTAAGGGGCAATGTGGGTTACGTTAAGGGGCAATGTGGGTTACGTTACGGCGCAATATAGGTTACGTTACGGCGCAATATAGGTTACGTTAAGGCGCAATATCGGTTACGTTAAGGCGCAATACAGGTTACGTTAAGGCGCAATACAGGTTACGTTAAGGCGCAATACAGTTTACGTTAAGGCGCAATACAGGTTACGTTAAGGCGCAATACAGGTTACGTTAAGGCGCAATACAGGTTACGTTAAGGCGCAATACAGGTTACGTTAAGGCGCAATACAGGTTACGTTAAGGCGCAATGCAGGTTACGTTAAGGCGCAATGCAGGTTACGTTAAGGCGCAATACAGGTTACGTTAAGGCGCAATACAGGTTACGTTAAGGCGCAATACAGGTTACGTTAAGGCGCAATACAGGTTACGTTAAGGCGCAATACAGGTTACGTTAAGGCGCAATACAGGTTACGTTAAGGCGCAATACAGGTTACGTTAAGGCGCAATACAGGTTACGTTAAGGCGCAATACAGGTTACGTTAAGGCGCAATACAGGTTACGTTAAGGCGCAATACAGGTTACGTTAAGGCGCAATACAGGTTACGTTAAGGCGCAATACAGGTTACGTTAAGGCGCAATACAGGTTACGTTAAGGCGCAATACAGGTTACGTTAAGGCGCAATACAGGTTACGTTAAGGCGCAATACAGGTTACGTTAAGGCGCAATACAGGTTACGTTAAGGCGCAATACAGGTTACGTTAAGGCGCAATACAGGTTACGTTAAGGCGCAATACAGGTTAGGTTAAGGCGCAATACAGGTTAGGTTAAGGCGCAATACAGGTTAGGTTAAGGTACGACATAGGTTAGGTTAAGGTACGACATAGGTTAGGTTAAGGTACGACATAGGTTAGGTTAAGGTACGACATAGGTTAGGTTAAGGTACGACATAGGTTAGGTTAAGGTACGACATAGGTTAGGTTAAGGTACGACATAGGTTAGGTTAAGGTACGACATAGGTTAGGTTAAGGTACGACATAGGTTAGGTTAAGGTACGACATAGGTTAGGTTAAGGTACGACATAGGTTAGGTTAAGGTACGACATAGGTTAGGTTAAGGTACGACATAGGTTAGGTTAAGGTACGACATAGGTTAGGTTAAGGTACGACATAGGTTAGGTTAAGGTACGACATAGGTTAGGTTAAGGTACGACATAGGTTAGGTTAAGGTACGACATAGGTTAGGTTAAGGTACGACATAGGTTAGGTTAAGGTACGACATAGGTTAGGTTAAGGTACGACATAGGTTAGGTTAAGGTACGACATAGGTTAGGTTAAGGTACGACATAGGTTAGGTTAAGGTACGACATAGGTTAGGTTAAGGTACGACATAGGTTAGGTTAAGGTACGACATAGGTTAGGTTAAGGTACGACATAGGTTAGGTTAAGGTACGACATAGGTTAGGTTAAGGTACGACATAGGTTAGGTTAAGGTACGACATAGGTTAGGTTAAGGTACGACATAGGTTAGGTTAAGGTACGACATAGGTTAGGTTAAGGTACGAC
>NW_025726667.1:15000-17500 GCF_021461395.2 Schistocerca americana
CGGCTGTAGCGCGTGCGCCCACGCACCGCGCGGCCAGCACGCCGGGAGGCCCCCCCTCACCGGCCGGGGACGGTCCCACCCAGCCACCGCCGCGTATCGCTTCACACCCAGATGCCATTCACGTTCGTGGGCATGGTGGGTATCGCTGGAACAACCGGTTGGTAGCTCAACCGATCGTCGCCATCACTGATTCACCTCTAGCGAGAACAACCGCACCACAACGGTTTACCAGTTGTTCATTTGCATAACGTCACCAGCAAACGTAGGCGTCCATCGCCATTTGCAAATTCAACGATTGTTGCATGCCTGTGTCAGGTGTCACGACACACTATGTCTGCCCACATACACGCAACAACATGTGCACGCTTCGCGAACACGTGGAAGGTGGCCCCCGTACGTATGCGATGTCCATTGCGCGAACGACTGTCAACCGGCCTCTGTCGCATGTCGCAGATGTGGAACGCAGTGCACCATGCTATCACGGTGTGTGAGAAGAGACGACTACGTCTGACAACACGCGCCACTACATCAACAGACGGCTCATGCTGATCGCCATCCAGGGCATACCACACTGCAATCCAGCTCTTATAGGGAGACGACACGTAGCTGAGTGCACAACATTTGGACCGCATGGTTCGCCGTTGTTGGCGCAGTCGTTGTACGGTCACATGTACCACGATGTATCATTCAGTACATGAGGACCAATGTGCAGTACAGTGTGTGATTTGGACGTACAACATCAGCGGACAGTTGACACAGGCCGTACCACAGCGTAGGCTAAGTGCTTCGCACATGCGAATGCCAATGAACAACTGCAAATGCCAATGAACAACTGCAAAGGGCATTGAGCATGTACGTCCTGCTGCCATCCACATTACAGTGTATAGCTGCAAGGTGTTTAACATGAAGCGATACACTGGGGACCGGGCAGTGCGAGTAGCAAACTATATTGCGGGGGTTGCAGTTAGGCAACACTACACTAATTTAACGCGTCGTATGACAATTACAGAGCAGGTTAAGGCCCAACGTGTGTTGGGTTAAGGCCCAACGTGTGTTGGGTTAAGGCCCAACGTGTGTTGGGTTAAGGCCCAACGTGTGTTGGGTTAAGGCCCAACGTGTGTTGGGTTAAGGCCCAACGTGTGTTGGGTTAAGGCCCAACGTGTGTTGGGTTAAGGCCCAACGTGTGTTGGGTTAAGGCCCAACGTGTGTTGGGTTAAGGCCCAACGTGTGTTGGGTTAAGGCCCAACGTGTGTTGGGTTAAGGCCCAACGTGTGTTGGGTTACGTTAAGGGGCAATGTGGGTTACGTTAAGGGGCAATGTGGGTTACGTTAAGGGGCAATGTGGGTTACGTTACGGCGCAATATAGGTTACGTTACGGCGCAATATAGGTTACGTTAAGGCGCAATATCGGTTACGTTAAGGCGCAATACAGGTTACGTTAAGGCGCAATACAGGTTACGTTAAGGCGCAATACAGGTTACGTTAAGGCGCAATACAGGTTACGTTAAGGCGCAATACAGGTTACGTTAAGGCGCAATACAGGTTACGTTAAGGCGCAATGCAGGTTACGTTAAGGCGCAATGCAGGTTACGTTAAGGCGCAATACAGGTTACGTTAAGGCGCAATACAGGTTACGTTAAGGCGCAATACAGGTTACGTTAAGGCGCAATACAGGTTACGTTAAGGCGCAATACAGGTTACGTTAAGGCGCAATACAGGTTACGTTAAGGCGCAATACAGGTTACGTTAAGGCGCAATACAGGTTACGTTAAGGCGCAATACAGGTTACGTTAAGGCGCAATACAGGTTACGTTAAGGCGCAATACAGGTTACGTTAAGGCGCAATACAGGTTACGTTAAGGCGCAATACAGGTTACGTTAAGGCGCAATACAGGTTACGTTAAGGCGCAATACAGGTTACGTTAAGGCGCAATACAGGTTACGTTAAGGCGCAATACAGGTTACGTTAAGGCGCAATACAGGTTACGTTAAGGCGCAATACAGGTTACGTTAAGGCGCAATACAGGTTACGTTAAGGCGCAATACAGGTTAGGTTAAGGCGCAATACAGGTTAGGTTAAGGCGCAATACAGGTTAGGTTAAGGTACGACATAGGTTAGGTTAAGGTACGACATAGGTTAGGTTAAGGTACGACATAGGTTAGGTTAAGGTACGACATAGGTTAGGTTAAGGTACGACATAGGTTAGGTTAAGGTACGACATAGGTTAGGTTAAGGTACGACATAGGTTAGGTTAAGGTACGACATAGGTTAGGTTAAGGTACGACATAGGTTAGGTTAAGGTACGACATAGGTTAGGTTAAGGTACGACATAGGTTAGGTTAAGGTACGACATAGGTTAGGTTAAGGTACGACATAGGTTAGGTTAAGGTACGACATAGGTTAGGTTAAGGTACGACATAGGTTAGGTTAAGGTACGACATAGGTTAGGTTAAGGTACGACATAGGTTAGGTTAAGGTACGACATAGGTTAGGTTAAGG
>NW_025726667.1:27500-30000 GCF_021461395.2 Schistocerca americana
CATCCTCAGCGCACACAGTCCTCAATCGGACCAGCACACTGCAGATGTCCACCGCGCTTCGCACCGGGCCCGCGAGGACCTACTTTGGCCGCACGGCGCCGCGTGCAGGGTGCGCCGGCGCGCAGCTGCGCCGCCTGCCGCCTCCGTCGGCCGGCGCGCCTGCCACTGGCCGCCCCCACCAGCCGGCTGTAGCGCGTGCGCCCACGCACCGCGCGGCCAGCACGCCGGGAGGCCCCCCCTCACCGGCCGGGGACGGTCCCACCCAGCCACCGCCGCGTATCGCTTCACACCCAGATGCCATTCACGTTCGTGGGCATGGTGGGTATCGCTGGAACAACCGGTTGGTAGCTCAACCGATCGTCGCCATCACTGATTCACCTCTAGCGAGAACAACCGCACCACAACGGTTTACCAGTTGTTCATTTGCATAACGTCACCAGCAAACGTAGGCGTCCATCGCCATTTGCAAATTCAACGATTGTTGCATGCCTGTGTCAGGTGTCACGACACACTATGTCTGCCCACATACACGCAACAACATGTGCACGCTTCGCGAACACGTGGAAGGTGGCCCCCGTACGTATGCGATGTCCATTGCGCGAACGACTGTCAACCGGCCTCTGTCGCATGTCGCAGATGTGGAACGCAGTGCACCATGCTATCACGGTGTGTGAGAAGAGACGACTACGTCTGACAACACGCGCCACTACATCAACAGACGGCTCATGCTGATCGCCATCCAGGGCATACCACACTGCAATCCAGCTCTTATAGGGAGACGACACGTAGCTGAGTGCACAACATTTGGACCGCATGGTTCGCCGTTGTTGGCGCAGTCGTTGTACGGTCACATGTACCACGATGTATCATTCAGTACATGAGGACCAATGTGCAGTACAGTGTGTGATTTGGACGTACAACATCAGCGGACAGTTGACACAGGCCGTACCACAGCGTAGGCTAAGTGCTTCGCACATGCGAATGCCAATGAACAACTGCAAATGCCAATGAACAACTGCAAAGGGCATTGAGCATGTACGTCCTGCTGCCATCCACATTACAGTGTATAGCTGCAAGGTGTTTAACATGAAGCGATACACTGGGGACCGGGCAGTGCGAGTAGCAAACTATATTGCGGGGGTTGCAGTTAGGCAACACTACACTAATTTAACGCGTCGTATGACAATTACAGAGCAGGTTAAGGCCCAACGTGTGTTGGGTTAAGGCCCAACGTGTGTTGGGTTAAGGCCCAACGTGTGTTGGGTTAAGGCCCAACGTGTGTTGGGTTAAGGCCCAACGTGTGTTGGGTTAAGGCCCAACGTGTGTTGGGTTAAGGCCCAACGTGTGTTGGGTTAAGGCCCAACGTGTGTTGGGTTAAGGCCCAACGTGTGTTGGGTTAAGGCCCAACGTGTGTTGGGTTAAGGCCCAACGTGTGTTGGGTTAAGGCCCAACGTGTGTTGGGTTAAGGCCCAACGTGTGTTGGGTTAAGGCCCAACGTGTGTTGGGTTACGTTAAGGGGCAATGTGGGTTACGTTAAGGGGCAATGTGGGTTACGTTAAGGGGCAATGTGGGTTACGTTACGGCGCAATATAGGTTACGTTACGGCGCAATATAGGTTACGTTAAGGCGCAATATCGGTTACGTTAAGGCGCAATACAGGTTACGTTAAGGCGCAATACAGGTTACGTTAAGGCGCAATACAGGTTACGTTAAGGCGCAATACAGGTTACGTTAAGGCGCAATACAGGTTACGTTAAGGCGCAATACAGGTTACGTTAAGGCGCAATACAGGTTACGTTAAGGCGCAATACAGGTTACGTTAAGGCGCAATACAGGTTACGTTAAGGCGCAATGCAGGTTACGTTAAGGCGCAATGCAGGTTACGTTAAGGCGCAATACAGGTTACGTTAAGGCGCAATACAGGTTACGTTAAGGCGCAATACAGGTTACGTTAAGGCGCAATACAGGTTACGTTAAGGCGCAATACAGGTTACGTTAAGGCGCAATACAGGTTACGTTAAGGCGCAATACAGGTTACGTTAAGGCGCAATACAGGTTACGTTAAGGCGCAATACAGGTTACGTTAAGGCGCAATACAGGTTACGTTAAGGCGCAATACAGGTTACGTTAAGGCGCAATACAGGTTACGTTAAGGCGCAATACAGGTTACGTTAAGGCGCAATACAGGTTACGTTAAGGCGCAATACAGGTTACGTTAAGGCGCAATACAGGTTACGTTAAGGCGCAATGCAGGTTAGGTTAAGGCGCAATACAGGTTAGGTTAAGGCGCAATACAGGTTAGGTTAAGGTACGACATAGGTTAGGTTAAGGTACGACATAGGTTAGGTTAAGGTACGACATAGGTTAGGTTAAGGTACGACATAGGTTAGGTTAAGGTACGACATAGGTTAGGTTAAGGTACGACATAGGTTAGGTTAAGGTACGACATAGGTTAGGTTAAGGTACGACATAGGTTAGGTTAAGGTACGACATAGGTTAG
>NW_025726667.1:40000-45000 GCF_021461395.2 Schistocerca americana
CCAACTGAGCTTGCCGCTGCCGACAGAGGCCCGGGAGCGTGCTGTCGTGGCATTGCCGGCGGGAGACAACACGCGCCACCTACGGTGACCGGCAGCTCCAACGCCAGCGCCACAGAAGGACAAAAGCCCCACTTGGGTGCCGAAGCGAACTCTCCCAGCACAGCGCACGCGCCAACACGTCCGCACAGCTGCGATACAAACCACCTGCGAGAACCGCAGAGGCGACCGAGCAGCAGACGGCGTCGCGGCGCCGAGCGCCGGGCGGCGGCGCATCCTCAGCGCACACAGTCCTCAATCGGACCAGCACACTGCAGATGTCCACCGCGCTTCGCACCGGGCCCGCGAGGACCTACTTTGGCCGCACGGCGCCGCGTGCAGGGTGCGCCGGCGCGCAGCTGCGCCGCCTGCCGCCTCCGTCGGCCGGCGCGCCTGCCACTGGCCGCCCCCACCAGCCGGCTGTAGCGCGTGCGCCCACGCACCGCGCGGCCAGCACGCCGGGAGGCCCCCCCTCACCGGCCGGGGACGGTCCCACCCAGCCACCGCCGCGTATCGCTTCACACCCAGATGCCATTCACGTTCGTGGGCATGGTGGGTATCGCTGGAACAACCGGTTGGTAGCTCAACCGATCGTCGCCATCACTGATTCACCTCTAGCGAGAACAACCGCACCACAACGGTTTACCAGTTGTTCATTTGCATAACGTCACCAGCAAACGTAGGCGTCCATCGCCATTTGCAAATTCAACGATTGTTGCATGCCTGTGTCAGGTGTCACGACACACTATGTCTGCCCACATACACGCAACAACATGTGCACGCTTCGCGAACACGTGGAAGGTGGCCCCCGTACGTATGCGATGTCCATTGCGCGAACGACTGTCAACCGGCCTCTGTCGCATGTCGCAGATGTGGAACGCAGTGCACCATGCTATCACGGTGTGTGAGAAGAGACGACTACGTCTGACAACACGCGCCACTACATCAACAGACGGCTCATGCTGATCGCCATCCAGGGCATACCACACTGCAATCCAGCTCTTATAGGGAGACGACACGTAGCTGAGTGCACAACATTTGGACCGCATGGTTCGCCGTTGTTGGCGCAGTCGTTGTACGGTCACATGTACCACGATGTATCATTCAGTACATGAGGACCAATGTGCAGTACAGTGTGTGATTTGGACGTACAACATCAGCGGACAGTTGACACAGGCCGTACCACAGCGTAGGCTAAGTGCTTCGCACATGCGAATGCCAATGAACAACTGCAAATGCCAATGAACAACTGCAAAGGGCATTGAGCATGTACGTCCTGCTGCCATCCACATTACAGTGTATAGCTGCAAGGTGTTTAACATGAAGCGATACACTGGGGACCGGGCAGTGCGAGTAGCAAACTATATTGCGGGGGTTGCAGTTAGGCAACACTACACTAATTTAACGCGTCGTATGACAATTACAGAGCAGGTTAAGGCCCAACGTGTGTTGGGTTAAGGCCCAACGTGTGTTGGGTTAAGGCCCAACGTGTGTTGGGTTAAGGCCCAACGTGTGTTGGGTTAAGGCCCAACGTGTGTTGGGTTAAGGCCCAACGTGTGTTGGGTTAAGGCCCAACGTGTGTTGGGTTAAGGCCCAACGTGTGTTGGGTTAAGGCCCAACGTGTGTTGGGTTAAGGCCCAACGTGTGTTGGGTTAAGGCCCAACGTGTGTTGGGTTAAGGCCCAACGTGTGTTGGGTTAAGGCCCAACGTGTGTTGGGTTAAGGCCCAACGTGTGTTGGGTTAAGGCCCAACGTGTGTTGGGTTACGTTAAGGGGCAATGTGGGTTACGTTAAGGGGCAATGTGGGTTACGTTAAGGGGCAATGTGGGTTACGTTACGGCGCAATATAGGTTACGTTACGGCGCAATATAGGTTACGTTAAGGCGCAATATCGGTTACGTTAAGGCGCAATACAGGTTACGTTAAGGCGCAATACAGGTTACGTTAAGGCGCAATACAGGTTACGTTAAGGCGCAATACAGGTTACGTTAAGGCGCAATACAGGTTACGTTAAGGCGCAATACAGGTTACGTTAAGGCGCAATACAGGTTACGTTAAGGCGCAATACAGGTTACGTTAAGGCGCAATGCAGGTTACGTTAAGGCGCAATGCAGGTTACGTTAAGGCGCAATACAGGTTACGTTAAGGCGCAATACAGGTTACGTTAAGGCGCAATACAGGTTACGTTAAGGCGCAATACAGGTTACGTTAAGGCGCAATACAGGTTACGTTAAGGCGCAATACAGGTTACGTTAAGGCGCAATACAGGTTACGTTAAGGCGCAATACAGGTTACGTTAAGGCGCAATACAGGTTACGTTAAGGCGCAATACAGGTTACGTTAAGGCGCAATACAGGTTACGTTAAGGCGCAATACAGGTTACGTTAAGGCGCAATACAGGTTACGTTAAGGCGCAATACAGGTTACGTTAAGGCGCAATACAGGTTACGTTAAGGCGCAATACAGGTTACGTTAAGGCGCAATACAGGTTACGTTAAGGCGCAATACAGGTTACGTTAAGGCGCAATACAGGTTAGGTTAAGGCGCAATACAGGTTAGGTTAAGGCGCAATACAGGTTAGGTTAAGGTACGACATAGGTTAGGTTAAGGTACGACATAGGTTAGGTTAAGGTACGACATAGGTTAGGTTAAGGTACGACATAGGTTAGGTTAAGGTACGACATAGGTTAGGTTAAGGTACGACATAGGTTAGGTTAAGGTACGACATAGGTTAGGTTAAGGTACGACATAGGTTAGGTTAAGGTACGACATAGGTTAGGTTAAGGTACGACATAGGTTAGGTTAAGGTACGACATAGGTTAGGTTAAGGTACGACATAGGTTAGGTTAAGGTACGACATAGGTTAGGTTAAGGTACGACATAGGTTAGGTTAAGGTACGACATAGGTTAGGTTAAGGTACGACATAGGTTAGGTTAAGGTACGACATAGGTTAGGTTAAGGTACGACATAGGTTAGGTTAAGGTACGACATAGGTTAGGTTAAGGTACGACATAGGTTAGGTTAAGGTACGACATAGGTTAGGTTAAGGTACGACATAGGTTAGGTTAAGGTACGACATAGGTTAGGTTAAGGTACGACATAGGTTAGGTTAAGGTACGACATAGGTTAGGTTAAGGTACGACATAGGTTAGGTTAAGGTACGACATAGGTTAGGTTAAGGTACGACATAGGTTAGGTTAAGGTACGACATAGGTTAGGTTAAGGTACGACATAGGTTAGGTTAAGGTACGACATAGGTTAGGTTAAGGTACGACATAGGTTAGGTTAAGGTACGACATAGGTTAGGTTAAGGTACGACATAGGTTAGGTTAAGGTACGACATAGGTTAGGTTACGGTACGACATAGGTTAGGTTACGGTACGACATAGGTTAGGTTACGGTACGACATAGGTTAGGTTACGGTACGACATAGGTTAGGTTACGGTACGACATAGGTTAGGTTACGGTACGACATAGGTTAGGTTACGGTACGACATAGGTTAGGTTACGGTACGACATAGGTTAGGTTACGGTACGACATAGGTTAGGTTACGGTACGACATAGGTTAGGTTACGGTACGATATAGGTTAGGTTACGGTACGATATAGGTTAGGTTAAGGTACACATTGTTGTAAGGAAAGGTTTAATGGGGGGCGGGGCGGGGCGGCCGGTTTGTTGATTGTGATTATAGTAAGTGGATGCCTGCGGCATCATCTGATTTGCCACGTCAGGATGCACCTTTGGCTCATGACAGGCGGCGCTCTCATTCCATGCTTGTGGCAGACCTGTGTCTTTCATTCCTGCCATTGTTTGTGTGCTGTGAGAGGAGGCAGTATTGTGATGTTGGGTGCACCCCTGTGTAGGACATGTGTGGGTGTTGGTGGCTTGGCTGAGCAATGGTGGTTGTCGGGTGGGTGGGATATTCTGTTTTCTGAGTGGACCTCCCAGTCTGGTTATGACAGTGTGGATTGTCTAATGTGGCGGAGAGGATGCACTGGGTGTTGTTCCATGCTGGTGCTTACATATTGTCTGTGTGCGTGTTACAGGCAGAGAGTAGTGCGTGATAAGGGTGTGTGGCTGACGTGTGGTTGTGATTGTGAGCAGAGTCTTTCAGCATGTATACGGACAGTTGTATACATTATCTGTATTCTGATGGCTCTATCTATTACTAATCAGCGCCGTGTATACGTTTAATCCGGTTCCAGTCGAAACTGTTGTATCTCTGTACATTAGTGACACGGCGAGCCCGCTATGTAGTTACTCGTCTCGGCAGCTTCCACCGGTGTATGGCAAATGATTATAAGGAATCAGTCTAGTCGTCAATACCGATGGTGTGACGTCACATGTCTGGGGTGGGGGACGCTGCGCCCTTCCGGTGGGTCATGGCCTAGAAAGACTCTTCCCACGCAGGGGGGCGTGGACTGTCATTGACTCTTCCAGGTAATATACTTGCCGTACGTTCTTGCGACTGCGAGTGCAACGCTCACCGGTACCGACATGGATGGAGCGCCTCCTAGCTGACCGCTCAGCATCGGCATTCGTACAGAGAGCAACGCGGTCGCGTCTCTAGCTCGTAACTGGTACAGCCCGCAGCTCATGTATAGGGACAGCGGGAATGTCGCATATTGGAGATAACTCTTCATGAAACGCATGTTATAGGGGTGGATTGCACATTGCGACTGCGGGAAAAGTCCGCCGTTCATCCGCTGGAGTTGCGAGTTGGGCGGTTGGAGTGGGGCGCAGGTGGAGTGATTGCCGGTCCACGATTTCGTGCGGCAGAGGCGCTGGCGTTGGGGTGCTGTGGTCGACAGAGGACGCAGGCTTTGTGGGTGGGGTCGAAAGATGGGCACTGTGGGCCCATCGATGTCTTGGTCGGCTTGGCGTCTCATAGATGGCGGTATCGTCGTTGCAGGACGTCATGCCGCGGGAGACCTACAGATGGCGCTGTGTTTTGTGGTGCGCT
>NW_025726668.1:0-52408 GCF_021461395.2 Schistocerca americana
AATGCCGTCTTAAGTACAAGAGGACTGATCCTCTAAAATTCTATGATTTGAACCTCTCCTCTGAGTCAGGGTTTAGATTCCGATGCTTCACTTCGGGTTTACTGTATCCCTTGGACCCTCTTATTGACGATGAAACACAGAGATTGCATCCGAATTTAATACAAAAGGCACAATGCCGAATTAAGTACAAGAGGACTGAAACTCTAACTTTCTATGATTTGAACCTCTGTTGTGAGTCCAGTTTAGTTTCCGATGCTTCACTTCAGGTTTACTGTATCCCTTGGACCTTCTTATTGACGATGAAACACAGAAATTGCATCCGAATTTAATACAAAAGGCACAGTGCCGAATTACGTACAAGAGGACTGAAACTCTAACTTTCTATGATTTGAGCCTCTTTGTGAGTCCAGTTTTAGTTTTCCAATGCTTAACTTCAGGTTTACTGTATCCCTTGGACCTTCTTATTGACGATGAAACACAGAAATTGCATCCGAATTTAGTACAAAAGGCACAATGCCGACTTAAGTACAAGGCGACTGATACTCTAAATTTCTATGATTTTGAACCTCTCCTGTGAGTCCAGTTTAAGATTCTGATGCTTCAGTTCAGGTTTACTGTATCCCTTGGACCTTCTTATTTACGATGAAACACAGAAATTGCATCCGAATTTAATAAAAAAGGCACAATGCCGACCTAAGTACAAGAGGACTGATACTCTAACTTTCTATGATTTGAACCCCTCCTGTGAGTCCAGTTTTAGATTCCGATGTTTAACTTCAGGTTAACTGTATCCCTTGGACCTTCTTATTGACGATGAAACACAGAGATTGCATCCGAATTTAATAAAAAAGGCACAAAGCCGACTTAAGTACAAGAGGACTGATACTCTAACTTTCTATGATTTGAACCCCTCCTGTGAGTCCAGTTTTAGTTTCCGATGCTTCACTTCAGGTTTACTGTATCCTTGGACCTTCTTATTGACAATGAAACACAGAAATTGCATCCGAATTTATAAAGAGGCACAATGCCGACTTAAGTACAAGAGGACCGATACTGTAACATTCTACGTTTTTGAACCCCTCCTGTGAGTCCAGTACTAGATTCCGATGCTTAACTTCAGGTTTACTGTATCCCTTGGACCTTCTTATTGACTAGGAAACACAGAAATTGCATCCGAATTTAATAAAAAGGCACAATGCCGACTTAAGTACAAGGCGACAGATACTCTAACTTTCTATGATTTGAACCTCTCCTGTGAGTCCGATTTTAGATTCTGATGCTTCACTTCAGGTTTACTGTATCCCTTGGACACTCTTTATTGACGATGAAACACAGAAATTGCATCCGAATTTAATAAAAAAGGCACAATGCCAACTTAAGTACAAGAGGACTGATACTCTAACTTTCTATGATTTGAACCCCTCCTGTGAGTCCCGTTTTGGATTACGATGCTTAACTTCAGGTTTACTGTATCCCTTGGACTTCTTATTGCCGATGAAACACAGAAATTGCATCCGAATTTAATACAAAAGGCACAATGCCAACTTAAGTACAAGAAGACTGATACTCTAACTTTCTATGATTTGAACCTGTCCTGTGAGTAAAGTTTTAGTTTCCGATGCTTCACTTCAGGTTTACTGTATCCCTTGGACCTTCTTATTGACTATGAAACACAGAAATTGCATCCGAATTTAATAAAAAAGGCACAATGCCGTCTTAAGTACAAGAGGACTGATCCTCTAAAATTCTATGATTTGAACCTCTCCTGTGAGTCAGGGTTTAGATTCCGATGCTTCACTTCGGGTTTACTGTATCCCTTGGACCCTCTTATTGACGATGAAACACAGAAATTGCATCCGAATTTAATACAAAAGGCACAATGACGACTAAAGTACAAGAGGACTGATACTCTAACTTTCTGTGATTTGAACCTCTGCTGTGAATCCAGTTTTAGTTTCAGATGCTTCACTTTACGTTTACTGTATCACTTGGACATTCTTATTGACGATGAAACACAGAAATTGCATCCGAATTTAATAAAAAATGCACAATGCCGACTTAAGTACAAGAGGACTGATACTCTAACTTTCTATGATTTGAACCCTTCCTGTTAGTGCAGTTTTAGATTCCCATGCTTAACGTCAGGTTTACTGTATCCCTTGAACCTTCTTATTGACGATGAAACACAGAAATTGCATCCGAAATTAATACAAAAGTCACAATGCCGACTAAAGTACAAGAGGACTGATACTCTTACTTTCTATGATTTGAACCCCTCCTGTGAGTCCAGTTTTAGTTTCCGATGCTTCACTTCTGGTTTAGTGTATCCCTTGGACCTTCTTATTGACGATGAAACACAGAAATTGCATCCGAATTTAATAAAAAAGGCACAATGCCGACTTAAGTACAAGAGGACTGATACTCTAACTTTCTATGATTTGAACCCTTCCTGTGAGTCCAGTTTAAATTTCCGATGCTTCACTTCAGGTTTACTGTATCCCTTGGACCTTCCTATTGACGATGAAACACAGAAATTGCATCCGAATTTAATAAAAAAGGCACAATGCCGACTTAAGTACAAGAGGACTGATACTCTAAGTTTCTATGATTTGAACCCATCCTGAGAGTCCAGTTTCAGATTCCAATGCTTAACTTCTGATTTACTGTATCCCTTGGACCTTCTTATTGATGATGAAACACAGAAATTGCATCCGAATTTAATACGAAAGGCACAATGCCGTCTTAAGTACAAGAGGACTGATCCTCTAAAATTCTATGATTTGAACCTCTCCTGTGAGTCAGGGTTTAGATTCCGATGCTTCACTTCGGGTTTACTGTATCCCTTGGACCCTCTTATTGACGATGAAACACAGAAATTGCATCCGAATTTAATACAAAAGGCACAATGCCGAATTAAGTACAAGAGGACTGAAACTCTAACTTTCTATGATTTGAACCTCTGTTGTGAGTCCAGTTTTAGTTTCCGATGCTTCACTTCAGGTTTACTGTATCCCTTGGACCTTCTTATTGACGATGAAACACAGAAATTGCATCCGAATTTAATACAAAAGGCACAATGCCGAATTACGTACAAGAGGACTGAAACTCTAACTTTCTATGATTTGAGCCTCTGCTGTGAGTCCAGTTTTAGTTTTCCAATGCTTAACTTCAGGTTTACTGTATCCCTTGGACCTTCTTATTGTCGATGAAACACAGAAATTGCATCCGAATTTAGTACAAAAGGCACAATGCCGACTTAAGTACAAGGCGACTGATACTCTAAATTTCTATGATTTGAACCTCTCCTGTGAGTCCAGTTTAAGATTCTGATGCTTCAGTTCAGGTTTACTGTATCCCTTGGACCTTCTTATTTACGATGAAACACAGAAATTGCATCCGAATTTAATAAAAAAGGCACAATGCCGACCTAAGTACAAGAGGACTGATACTCTAACTTTCTATGATTTGAACCCCTCCTGTGAGTCCAGTTTTAGATTCCGATGTTTAACTTCAGGTTAACTGTATCCCTTGGACCTTCTTATTGACGATGAAACACAGAGATTGCATCCGAATTTAATAAAAAAGGCACAAAGCCGACTTAAGTACAAGAGGACTGATACTCTAACTTTCTATGATTTGAACACCTCCTGTGAGTCCAGTTTTAGTTTCCGATGCTTCACTTCAGGTTTACTGTATCCCTTGGACCTTCTTATTGACAATGAAACACAGAAATTGCATCCGAATTTAATAAAGAGGCACAATGCCGACTTAAGTACAAGAGGACCGATACTGTAACATTCTACGTTTTTGAACCCCTCCTGTGAGTCCAGTACTAGATTCCGATGCTTAACTTCAGGTTTACTGTATCCCTTGGACCTTCTTATTGACTAGGAAACACAGAAATTGCATCCGAATTTAATAAAAAGGCACAATGCCGACTTAAGTACAAGGCGACAGATACTCTAACTTTCTATGATTTGAACCTCTCCCGTGAGTCCAGTTTTAGATTCTGATGCTTCACTTCAGGTTTACTGTATCCCTTGGACACTCTTATTGACGATGAAACACAGAAATTGCATCCGAATTTAATAAAAAAGGCACAATGCCAACTTAAGTACAAGAGGACTGATACTCTAACTTTCTATGATTTGAACCCCTCCTGTGAGTCCCGTTTTGGATTACGATGCTTAACTTCAGGTTTACTGTATCCCTTGGACCTTCTTATTGCCGATGAAACACAGAAATTGCATCCGAATTTAATACAAAAGGCACAATGCCAACTTAAGTACAAGAAGACTGATACTCTAACTTTCTATGATTTGAACCTGTCCTGTGAGTAAAGTTTTAGTTTCCGATGCTTCACTTCAGGTTTACTGTATCCCTTGGACCTTCTTATTGACTATGAAACACAGAAATTGCATCCGAATTTAATAAAAAAGGCACAATGCCGTCTTAAGTACAAGAGGACTGATCCTCTAAAATTCTATGATTTGAACCTCTCCTGTGAGTCAGGGTTTAGATTCCGATGCTTCACTTCGGCTTTACTGTATCCCTTGGACCCTCTTATTGACGATGAAACACAAAAATTGCATCCGAATTTAATACAAAAGGCACAATGACGACTAAAGTACAAGAGGACTGATACTCTAACTTTCTGTGATTTGAACCTCTGCTGTGAATCCAGTTTTAGTTTCAGATGCTTCACTTTACGTTTACTGTATCACTTGGACATTCTTATTGACGATGAAACACAGAAATTGCATCCGAATTTAATAAAAAATGCACAATGCCGACTTAAGTACAAGAGGACTGATACTCTAACTTTCTATGATTTGAACCCTTCCTGTTAGTGCAGTTTTAGATTCCCATGCTTAACGTCAGGTTTACTGTATCCCTTGAACCTGCTTATTGACGATGAAACACAGAAATTGCATCCGAAATTAATACAAAAGTCACAATGCCGACTAAAGTACAAGAGGACTGATACTCTTACTTTCTATGATTTGAACCCCTCCTGTGAGACCAGTTTTAGTTTCCGATGCTTCACTTCTGGTTTACTGTATCCCTTGGACCTTCTTATTGACGATGAAACACAGAAATTGCATCCGAATTTAATAAAAAAGGCACAATGCCGACTTAAGTACAAGAGGACTGATACTCTAACTTTCTATGATTTGAACCCTTCCTGTGAGTCCAGTTTAAATTTCCGATGCTTCACTTCAGGTTTTCTGTATCCCTTGGACCTTCTTATTGACGATGAAACACAGAAATTGCATCCGAATTTAATAAAAAAGGCACAATGCCGACTTAAGTACAAGAGGACTGATACTCTAAGTTTCTACGATTTGAACCCATCCTGAGAGTCCAGTTTCAGATTCCAATGCTTAACTTCTGATTTACTGTATCCCTTGGACCTTCTTATTGATGATGAAACACAGAAATTGCATCCGAATTTAATACGAAAGGCACAATGCCGTCTTAAGTACAAGAGGACTGATCCTCTAAAATTCTATGATTTGAACCTCTCCTGTGAGTCAGGGTTTAGATTCCGATGCTTCACTTCGGGTTTACTGTATCCCTTGGACCCTCTTATTGACGATGAAACACAGAAATTGCATCCGAATTTAATACAAAAGGCACAATGCCGAATTAAGTACAAGAGGACTGAAACTCTAACTTTCTATGATTTGAACCTCTGTTGTGAGTCCAGTTTTAGTTTCCGATGCTTCACTTCAGGTTTACTGTATCCCTTGGACCTTCTTATTGACGATGAAACACAGAAATTGCATCCGAATTTAATACAAAAGGCACAATGCCGAATTACGTACAAGAGGACTGAAACTCTAACTTTCTATGATTTGAGCCTCTGCTGTGAGTCCAGTTTTAGTTTTCCAATGCTTAACTTCAGGTTTACTGTATCCCTTGGACCTTCTTATTGTCGATGAAACACAGAAATTGCATCCGAATTTAGTACAAAAGGCACAATGCCGACTTAAGTACAAGGCGACTGATACTCTAAATTTCTATGATTTGAACCTCTCCTGTGGTCCAGTTTTAGATTCTGATGCTTCACTTCAGGTTTACTGTATCCCTTGGACACTCTTATTGACGATGAAACACAGAAATTGCATCCGAATTTAATAAAAAAGGCACAATGCCAACTTAAGTACAAGAGGACTGATACTCTAACTTTCTATGATTTGAACCCCTCCTGTGAGTCCCGTTTTGGATTACGATGCTTAACTTCAGGTTTACTGTATCCCTTGGACCTTCTTATTGCCGATGAAACACAGAAATTGCATCCGAATTTAATACAAAAGGCACAATGCCAACTTAAGTACAAGAAGACTGATACTCTAACTTTCTATGATTTGAACCTGTCCTGTGAGTAAAGTTTTAGTTTCCGATGCTTCACTTCAGGTTTACTGTATCCCTTGGACCTTCTTATTGACTATGAAACACAGAAATTGCATCCGAATTTAATACAAAAGGCACAATGCCGACTTAAGTACAAGAGGACTGAAACTCTAACTTTCTATGATTTGAACCTCTGCTGTGAGTCCTGCTTTAGTTTCCGATGCTTCACTTCAGGTTTACTGTATCCCTTGGACCTTCTCATTGACGATGAAACACAGAAATTGCATCCGAATTTAACACAAAAGGCACAATGCCGATTTAAGTACAAAAGGACTGAAACTCTAACTTTCTGTGATTTGAACCTCTGCTGTGAGTCCAGTTTTAGTTTTAGAGGCTTCACTTCAGGTTTACTGTATCACTTGGACCTTCTTATTGACGATGAAAGACAGATATTGCATCCGAATTTAATACGAAATGCACAATGCCGACTTAAGTACAATAGGACTGATACTCTAACTTTCTATGATTTGAACCTGCGTTGTGAGTCCAGTTTTAGTTTCCGATGCTTCACTTCATGTTTACTGTATCCCTTGGACCTTTTTATTGACGATGAAACACAGAAATTGCATCCGAATTTAATACAAAAGGCACAATGCTGACTTAAGTACAACAGGACTGAATCTCTAACTTTCTATGATTTGAACCTCTGCTGTGAGTCCAGTTTTAGTTTCCGATGCTTCACTTCAGGTTTACTGTATCCCTTGGACCTTCTTATTGACGATGAAACACAGAAATTGCGTCCGAATTTAATAAAAAAGGCACAATGCCGACTTAAGTACAAGAGGACTGAAACTCTAACTTTCTATGATTTGAACCCCTCCTGTGAGTCCAGTTTAAGTTTCCGATGTTTCACTTCAGGTTTACTGTATCCCTTGGACCTTCTTATTGACGATGAAACACAGAAATTGCATCCGAATTTAATAAAAAAGGCACAATGCCGACTTAAGTACAAGAGGATTGATACTCTAACTTTCTATGATTTGAACCCCTCCTGTGAGTCCAGTTTTAGATTCCGATGCTCAACTTCTGGTTTACTGTATCCCTTGGACCTTCTTATTGACGATGAAACTCAGAAATTGCATCCGAATTTAATAAAAAAGACACAATGCCGTCTTAGGTACAAGAGGACTGATACTCTAACTTTCCATGATTTGAACCCCTCCTGAGAGTCCAGTTTTAGATTCCGATGCTTAACTTCTGATTTACTGTATCCCTTGGACCTTCCTATTGACGATGAAACACAGAAATTGCATCCGAATTTAATACGAAAGGCACAATGCCGAATTAAGTACAAGAGGACTGAAACTCTAACTTTCTATGATTTGAACCTCTGCTGTGAGTCCACTTTTAGTTTCCGATGCTTCACTTCAGGTTTACTGTATCCATTGGACCTTCTTATTGACGATGAAACACAGAAATTGCATCCGAATTTAATACAAAAGGCACAATGCCGACTTACGTACAAGAGGACTTAAACTCTAACTTTCTATGATTTGAGCCTCTGCTGTGAGTCCAGTTTTAGTTTTCCAATGCTTAACTTCAGGTTTACTGTATCCCTTGGACCTTCTTATCGACGATGAAACACAGAAATTGCATCTGAATTTCATAGAAAAGGCACAATGCCGACATAAGTACAAGAGGACTGAAACTCTAACTTTCTATGATTTGAACCTCTGCTGTGAGTCCACTTTTAGTTTCCGATGCTTCACTTCAGGTTTACTGTATCCATTGGACCTTCTTATTGACGATGAAACACAGAAATTGCATCCGAATTTAATACGAAAGTCACAATGCCGACTTAAGTACAAGAGGACTGATCCTCTAACATTCTATGATTTGAACCCCTCCTGTGAGTCCTGTTTTAGATTCCGATGCTTCACTTCGGGTTTACTGTATCCCTTGGACCCTCTTATTGACGATGAAACACAGAAATTGCATCCGAATTTAATACAAAAGTCACAATGCCGACTTAAGTACAAGAGGACTGAAACTCTAACTTTCTATGATTTGAACCCCTCCTGCGAGTCCAGTTTTAGATTCCGATGCTTAACTTCAGGTTTACTGTATCCCATGAACCTTCTTATTGACGATGAAAGACAGATATTGCATCCGAATTTAATACGAAATGCACAATGCCGACTTAAGTACAATAGGACTGATACTCTAACTTTCTATGATTTGAACCTGTGTTGTGAGTCCAGTTTTAGTTTCCGATGCTTCACTTCAGGTTTACTGTATCCCTTGGACCTTTTTATTGACGATGAAACACAGAAATTGCATCCGAATTTAATACAAAAGGCACAATGCCGACTTAAGTACAACAGGACTGAATCTCTAACTTTCTATGATTTGAACCTCTGCTGTGAGTCCAGTTTTAGTTTCCGATGCTTCACTTCAGGTTTACTGTATCCCTTGGACCTTCTTATTGACGATGAAACACAGAAATTGCGTCCGAATTTAATAAAAAAGGCACAATGCCGACTTAAGTACAAGAGGACTGAAACTCTAACTTTCTATGATTTGAACCCCTCCTGTGAGTCCAGTTTAAGTTTCCGATGTTTCACTTCAGGTTTACTGTATCCCTTGGACCTTCTTATTGACGATGAAACACAGAAATTGCATCCGAATTTAATAAAAAAGGCACAATGCCGACTTAAGTACAAGAGGATTGATACTCTAACTTTCTATGATTTGAACCCCTCCTGTGAGTCCAGTTTTAGATTCCGATGCTCAACTTCTGGTTTACTGTATCCCTTGGACCTTCTTATTGACGATGAAACTCAGAAATTGCATCCGAATTTAATACAAAAGGCACAATGGCGACTTAAGTACAAGAGGACTGATACTCTAACTTTCTGTGATTTGAACCTCTGCTGTGAGTCCAGTTTTAGTTTCAGATGCTTCACTTCAGTTGTACTGTATCACTTGGACCTTCTTATTGACGATGAAACACAGAAATTGCATCCGAATTTAATAAAAAAGGCACAATGCCGACTTAAGTACAAGAGGACTGATACTCTAACTTTCTATGATTTGAACCCTTCCTGTGAGTGCAGTTTTAGAGTCCGATGCTTAACGTCAGGTTTACTGTATCCCTTGGACCTTCTTATTGAATATGAAACACAGAAATTGCATTCGAATTTAATACAAAAGGCACAATGCCGACTTAAGTACAAGAGGACTGATACTCTTACTTTCTATGATTTGAACCCTTCCTGTGAGTCCAGTTAGTTTCCGATGCTTCAGTTCAGGTTTACTGTATCCCTTGGACCTTCTCAATGACGATGAAACACAGAAATTGCATCCGTATTTAATAAAAAAGGCACAATGCTGACTTAAGTACAAGAGGACTGATACTCTAACTTTCTATGATTTGAACCCTTCCTGTGAGTCCAGTTTAAGTTTCCGATGCTTCACTTCAGGTTTACTGTATCCCTTGGACCTTCTTATTGACGATGAAACACAGAAATTGCATCCGAATTTAATAAAAAAGACACAATGCCGTCTTAGGTACAAGAGGACTGATACTCTAACTTTCCATGATTTGAACCCCTCCTGAGAGTCCAGTTTTAGATTCCGATGCTTAACTTCTGATTTACTGTATCCCTTGGACCTTCCTATTGACGATGAAACACAGAAATTGCATCCGAATTTAATACGAAAGGCACAATGCCGAATTAAGTACAAGAGGACTGAAACTCTAACTTTCTATGATTTGAACCTCTGCTGTGAGTCCACTTTTAGTTTCCGATGCTTCACTTCAGGTTTACTGTATCCATTGGACCTTCTTATTGACGATGAAACACAGAAATTGCATCCGAATTTAATACAAAAGGCACAATGCCGACTTACGTACAAGAGGACTTAAACTCTAACTTTCTATGATTTGAGCCTCTGCTGTGAGTCCAGTTTTAGTTTTCCAATGCTTAACTTCAGGTTTACTGTATCCCTTGGACCTTCTTATCGACGATGAAACACAGAAATTGCATCTGAATTTCATAGAAAAGGCACAATGCCGACATAAGTACAAGAGGACTGAAACTCTAACTTTCTATGAATTGAACTTCTGCTGTGAGTCCAGTTTAAGTTTCCGATGCTTCACTTCAGGTTTACTGTATCCCTTGGACCTTCTTATTGACGATGAAACACAGAAATTGCATCCGAATTTAATACAAAAGGCACAATGCCGACTTAAGAACAAGGCGACTGATACTCTAAATTTCTATTATTTGAACCTCTCCTGTGAGTCCAGTTTTAGATTCTGATGCTTCAGTTCAGGTTTACTGTATCCCTTGAACCCTCATATTGACGATGACACACAGAAATTGCATCCGAATTTAATAAAAAAGGGACAATGCCGACCTAAGTACAAGAGGACTGATACTCTAAGTTTCTATGATTTGAACCCCTCCTGTGAGTCCAGTTTTAGATTCCGATGTTTAACTTCAGGTTTACTGTATCCCTTGGACCTTCTTATTGACGATGAAGCACAGAGATTGCATCCGAATTTAATAAAAAAGGCACAATGCCGACTTAAGAACAAGAGGACTGATACTCTAACTTTCTATGATTTGAACACCTCCTGTGAGTCCAGTTTTAGTTTCCGATGCTTCACTTCAGGTTTACTGTATCCCTTGGACCTTCGTATTGACGATCAAACACAGAAATTGCATCCGAATTTAATAAAGATGCACAATGCCGACTTAAGTACAAGAGGACCGATACTCTAACTTTCTATGTTTTTGAACCCCTCCTGAGAGTCCAGTACTAGATTCCCATGCTTAACTTCAGGTTTACTGTATCCCTTGGACCTTCTTATTGACTATGAAACACAGAAATTGCATCCGAATTTAATAAAAAGGCACAATGCCGACTTAAGTACAAGGCGACAGATACTCTAACTTTCTATGATTTGAACCTCTCCTGTGAGTCCAGTTTTCGTTTCCGATGCTTCACTTCAAGTTTACTGTAGCCCTTGGACCTTCTTATTGACGATGAAACACAGAAATTGCATCCGAATTTAATAAAAAAGGCACAATGCCGACTTAAGTACAAGAGGACTTATACTCTAACTTTCTATGATTTGAACCCCTCCTGTGACTCCAGTTTTAGATTCCGATGCTTAACTTCAGGTTTACTGTATCCCTTGGACCTTCTTATTGACGATGAAACACAGAAATTGCATCCGAATTTAATACAAAAGGCACAATGCCGACTTAAGTACAAGAGGACTGATACTCTAACTTTCTATGAATTGAACCCTTCCTGTGAGTGCAGTTTTAGATTCCGATGCTTAACGTCAGGTTTACTGTATCCCTTGGACCTTCTTATTGACGATGAAACACAGAAATTGCATCCGAATTTAATACAAAAGGCACAATGCCGACTTAGGTACAAGAGGACTGATACTCTAACTTTCTATGGTTTGAACCCCTCCTTTGAGTCTAGTTTTAGATTCCGATGCTTAACTTCTGATTTACTGTATCCCTTGGACCTTCTTATTGACGATGAAACACAGAAATTGCATCCGAATTTAATACGAAAGGCACAATGCCGACTTAAGTACAAGAGGACTGATCCTCTAACATTCTATGATTTGAACCTCTCCTGTGAGTCCAGTTTTAGATTCCGATGCTTCACTTCGGGTTTACTGTATCCCTTGGACCCTCTTATTGACGATGAAACACAGAAATTGCATCCGAATTTAATACAAAATGCATAATGCCGAATTAAGTACAAGAGGACTGAAACTCTAACTTTCTATGATTTGAACCTCTGCCGTGAGTCCAGTTTTAGTTTCTGATGCTTCACTTCAGGTTTACTGTATCCATTGGACTTTCTTATTGACGATGAAACACAGAAATTGCAGCCGAATTTAATACAAAAGGCACAATGCCGACTTACGTACAAGAGGACTGAAACTTTAACTTTCTATGATTTGAGCCTCTGCTGTGAGTCCAGTTTTAGTTTTCCAATGCTTAACTTCAGGTTTACTGTATCCCTTGGACCTTCTTATTGACGATGAAACACAGAAATTGCATCCGAATTTCATAGAAAACGGCACAATGCCGACATAAGTACAAGAGGACTGAAACTCTAAATTTCTATGATTTGAACTTCTGCTGTGAGTCCAGTTTAAGTTTCCGATGCTTCACTTCAGGTTTACTGTATCCCTGGGACCTTCTTATTGACGATGAAACACAGAAATTGCATCCGAATTTAATAAAAAAGGCACAATGGCGACTTAAGTACAAGAGGACTGATACTCTAACTTTCTATGATTTGAACCCCTCCTGTGAGTCCAGTTTTAGATTCCGATGCTTAACTACAGGTTTACGGTATCCCTTGGACCTTCTTATTGACGATGAAACACTGAAATTGCATCCGAATTTAATACAAATGGCACAATGCCGACTTAAGTACAAGAGGAATGACACTCTAACTTTCTATGATTTGAACCTCTCCTGTGAGACCAGTTTTAGATTCTGATTCTTCACGTCAGGTTTACTGTATACCTTGGACACTCTTATTGACGATGAAACACAGAAATTGCATCCGAATTTAATACAAAAGGCACAATACCGACTTAAGTACAAGAGGATTGAAACTCTAACTTTCTATGAATTGAACCTCTGCTGTGAGTCCAGTTTTAGTTTCCGATGCTTCACTTCAGGTTTACTGTATCCCTTGGACCTTCTTATTGACGATGAAACACAGAAATTGCATCCGAATTTAATACAAAAGGCAAAATGTCGACTTAAGTACAAGAGGACTGAAACTCTAACTTTCTATGATTTGAACCCCTGCTGTGAGTCCAGTTTTAGTTTCCGATGCTTCACTTCAGGTTTAAGGTATCCCTTGGACCAACTTATTGACGATGAAACACAGAAATTGCATCCGAATTTAATACAAAAGGCACAATGCCGACTTAAGTACAAGAGGACTGACACTCTAACTTTCTAAGATTTGAACCTCTGCTGTGAGTCCAGTTTTAGTTTCCCATGCTTCACTTCAGGTTTACTGTATCCCTTGGACCTTCTTATTGACTTTAAAACACAGAAATTGCATCCGAATTTAATAAAAAAGGCACAATGCCGACTTAAGTACAAGAGGACTGATACTCTATTTTTCTATGTTTTGAACCCCTCCTGTGAGTCCCGTTTTAGATTCCGATGTTTAACTTAAGGTTTACTGTATCCCTTGGACCTTCTTATTGACGATGAAACACAGAAATTGCATCCGAATTTAATAAAAAAGGCACAATGCCGACTTAAGTACAAGAGGGCTGATACTCTAAATTTCTATGATTTGAACCCCTCCTGTGAGTCGAGTTTTAGATTCCGATGATTAACTTCAGGTTTACTGTATCAATTGGACCTTCTCATTGACGATGAAACACAGATATTACATCCGAATTTAATACAAAAGGCACAATGCCGACTTAAGTACAAGGCGACTGATACTCTAAATTTCTATGATTTGAACCTCTCCTGTGAGTCCAGTTTGAGATTCTGATGCTTCAGTTCAGGTTTACTGTATCCCTTGGACCTTCTTTTTGACGATAAAACACAGAAATTGCTTCCGAATTTAATAAAAATGGCACAATGCCGACTTAAGTACAAGAGGACTGACACTCTAACTTTCTTTGATTTGAACCCCTCCTGTGAGTCCAGTTTTAGATTCCGATGTTTAACGTCAGGTTTACTGTATCCCTTGGACCTTCTTATTGACGATGAAACACAGAGATTGCATCCGAATTTAATAAAAAAGGCACAATGCCGACTTAAGTACAAGAGGACAGATACACTAACATTCTATGATTTGAACCCCTCCTGTGAGTCCAGTTTTAGTTTCCGATGCTTCACTTCAGGTTTACTGTATCCCTTGGACCTTTTTATTGACGATGAAACACAGAAATTGCATCCGAATTTAATAAAAAAATCACAATGCCGACTTAAGTACAAGAGGACTGATACTCTAACTTCCTATGATTTAAACCCCGCCTGTGAGTCCAGTTTTAGTTTCCGATGCTTCACTTCAGGTTTACTGTATCCCTTGGACCTTCTTATTGACGATGAAACACAGAAATGTCAACCGAATTTAATACAAAAGGCACAATGCCGACTTAAGTACAAGAGGACTGATACTCTAACTTTCTATGATTTGAACCTCTGCTGTGAGTCCAGTTTAATTTTCCAATGCTTCACTTCAGGTTTACTGTATCCCTTGGACCTTCTTATTGACGATGAAATACAGAAATTGCATCCGAATTTAATACAAAAGGCACAATGCCGACTTAAGTACAAGAGGACTGATACTCTAACTTTCTATGATTTGAACCTCTGCTGTGAGTCCAGTTTTAGTTTCCAATGCTGCACTTCAGGTTTACTGTATCCCTTAGACCATCTTATTGACGATGAAACACAGAAATTGCATCCGAATTAAATAAAAAAGGCACAATGCCGACTTAACTACAAGAGGACTGATACTCTAACTTTCTATGATTTGAACCCCTCCTGTGAGTCCAGTTTCAGATTCCGTTGCTTAACTTCAGGTTTACTGTATCCCTTGGACCTTCTTATAGACGATGAAACACAGAAATTGCATCCGAATTTAATACAAAAGGCACAATGCCGACTTAAGTACAAAAGGACTGATACTCTAACTTTCTATGATTTGAACCCCTCCTGTGAGTCCAGTTTTAGTTTCCGATGCTTCACTTCAGGTTTACTGTATCCCTTGGACCTTCTTATTGACGATGAAACACAGAGATTGCATCCGAATTTAATACAAAAGGCACAATGCCGACTTAAGTACAAGAGGACTGATACTCTAACTTTCTATGATTTGAACCCCTCCTGTGAGTCCAGTTTTAGATTCCGATGCTTAACTTCAGGTTTACTGTATCCTTTGGACCTTCTTATTGACGATGGAACACAGAAATTGCATCCGAACTTAATACAAAAGGCAATTTGCCGACTTAAGTACAAGAGGACTGATACTCTAACTTTCTATGATTTGAACCCCTCCTGTGAGTCCAGTTTTAGATTCCGATGCTTAACTTCTGGTTTACTGTATCCCTTGGACCTTCTTATTGACGATGAACACAGAAATTGCATCCGAATTTAATACAAATGGCACAATGCCGACTTAAGTACAAGAGGACTGAATCTCTAACTTTCTATGATTTGAACCTCTGCTGTGAGTCCAGTTTTAGTTTCCGATGCTTCATTTCAGGTTTACTGTATCCCTTGGACCTTCTTATTGACGATAAAACACAGAAATTGCATCCGAATTTAATACAAAAGGCACAATGCCGACTTAAGTACAAGAGGACTGATACTCTAATTTTCTATGTTTTGAACCTCTGATGTGAGTCCAGTTTTAGTTTCCGATGCTTCACTTCAGGTTTACTGTATGCCTTGGACCATCATATTGACGATGAAACACAGAAATTGCATCCGAATTTAATAAAAAAGGCACAATGCCGACTTAAGTACAAGAGAACTGATACTCTAACTTTCTATGATTTGAACCCCTCCTGTGAGTCCAGTTTTTGATTCCGATGCTTAACTTCAGGTTTCCTGTATCCCTTGGACCTTCTTATTGACGAAGAAACACAGTAATTGCATCCGAAGTCAATACTAAAGGCACAATGCCGACATCAGTACAAGGCGACTGATACTCTAACTTTCTATGATTTGAACCTCTGCTGTGAGACGAGTTTTAGTTTAAGATGCTTCAGTTCAGGTTTACTGTATCCCTTGGACCTTCATATTGACGATGAAACACAGAAATTGCATCCGAATTTAATAAAAAAGGCACAATGCCGACTTAAGTACATGAGAACTGATACTCTAACTTTCTATGATTTGAACCCCTCCTGTGAGTCCAGTTTTAGTTTCCGATGCCTCACTTCAGGTTTACTGTATCTCTTGGACCTTCTTATTGACGATGAAACACAGAAATTGCAATAGAATTTAATAAAAAAGGCACAATGCCGACTTAAGTACAAGAGGACTGATACTCTAACTTTCTTTGATTTGAACCTCTGCTGTGAGTCCAGTTCTAGATTCCGATGCTTAACTTCGGTTTACTGTATCCCTTGGACCTTCTTATTGACGATGAAACACAGAAATTGCATCCAAATTTAATACAAAAGGCACAATGCCGACTTAAGTACAAGAGGACTGATACTCTAACTTTCTATGATTTGAACCTCCTCTGTGAGTCCAGTTCTAGATTCCGATGCTTCACTTCGGGTTTACTGTATCCCTTGGACCCTCTTATTGACGATGAAACACAACAATTGCATCTGAATTTAATACAAAAGGCACAATGCCGACTTAAGTACAAGAGGACTGAAACTCTAACTTTCTATGATTTGAACCTCTGATGTGAGTCCAGTTTTAGATTCCGATGCTTAACTTCGGTTTACTGTATCCCTTGGACCTTCTTATTGACGATGAAACACAGAAATTGCACCCGAATTTAATACAAAAGGCACAATGCCGACTTAAGTACAAGAGGAGTGAAACTCTTTTTTTCTATGACTTGAACCTCTGCTGTGAGTCCAGTTTTAGTTTCCGATGCTTCACTTCACATTTACTGTATCCCTGGGACCTTCTTATTGACGATGAAACACAGAAATTGCATCCGAATTTAATAAAAAAGGCACAATGCCGACTTAAGTACAAGAGGACTGATACTCTAACATTCTATGATTTGAACCCCTCCTGTTGAGTCCAGTTTTAGATTCCGATGCTTAACTTCAGGTTTACTGTATACCTTGTACCTTCTTATTGACGATGAAACACAGAAATTGCATCCGAATTTAATACAAAAGGCACAATGCCGACTTAAGTACAAGAGGACTGATACTCTAACTTTCTATGACTTGAATCTCTCCTGTGAGTCCAGTTTTAGATATCGATGCTTCACTACAGGTTTACTGTATCCCTTGGACCCTCTTATTGACGATGAAACACAAAAATTCCATCCGAATTTAATACAAAAGGCACAATGCCGACTTAAGTTCAAGAGGACTGAAACTCTAACTTTCTATGATTTGAACCTCTGCTGTGAGTCCAGTTTTCGTTTCCGATGCATCACTTCACGTTTACTGTATCCCTTGGACCTTCTTATTGACGATGAAACACAGAAATTGCATCCAAATTTAATACAAAAGGCCCAATGCCGACTTAAGTACAAGAGGACTGATACTCTAACTTTCTATGATTCGAACCTCTTCTGTGAGTCCAGTTCTAGATTCCGATGCTTCACTTCGGGTTTACTGTATCCCTTGGACCCTCTTATTGACGATGAAACACAGAAATTGCATCTGAATTTAATACAAAAGGCACAATGCCGACTTAAGTACAAGAGGACTGAAACTCTAACTTTCTATGATTTGAACCTCTGCTGTGAGTCCAGTTTTAGATTCCGATGCTTAACGTCGGTTTACTGTATCCCTTGGACCTTCTTATTGACGATGAAACACAGAAATTGCACCCGAATTTAATACAAAAGGCACAATGCCGACTTAAGTACAAGAGGAGTGAAACTCTTTTTTTCTATGACTTGAACCTCTGCTGTGAGTCCAGTTTTAGTTTCCGATGCTTCACTTCACATTTACTGTATCCCTGGGACCTTCTTAATGACGATGTAACACAGAAATTGCATCCGAATTTAATAAAAAAGGCACAATGCCGACTTAAGTACAAGAGGACTGATACTCTAACATTCTATGATTTGACCCCTCCTGTTGAGTCCAGTTTTAGATTCCGATGCTTAACTTCAGGTTTACTGTATACCTTGGACCTTCTTATTGACGATGAAACACAGAAATTGCATCCGAATTTAATACAAAAGGCACAATGCCGACTTAAGTACAAGAGGACTGATACTCTAACTTTCTATGATTTGAATCTCTCCTGTGAGTCCAGTTTTAGATATCGATGCTTCACTACAGATTTACTGTATCCCTTGGACCCTCTTATTGACGATGAAACACAAAAATTGCGTCCGAATTTAATACAAAAGGCACAATGCCGACTTAAGTTCAAGAGGACTGAAACTCTAACTTTCTATGATTTGAACCTCTGCTGTGAGTCCAGTTTTAGTTTCCGATGCTTCACGTCAGGTTTACTGTATCCCTTGGAACTTCTTATTGACGATGAAACATTGAAATTGCATCCGAATTTAATACAAAAGGCACAATGCCGACTTATGTACAAGAGGACTGGTACTCTAACTTTCTATGATTTGAACCCCTCCTGTGAGTCCAGTTTTAGATTCTGATGCTTAACATCAGCTTTACTGTATCCCTTGGACCTTCTTATTGACGATGAAACACAGAAATTGCATCCAAATTTATTACAAAAGGCACAATGCCGACTAAAGTACAAGAGGACTGAAACTCTAACTTTCAATGATTTGAACCTCTGCTGAGGTCCAGTTTTAGTTTCCGATGCTTCACTTCAGGTTTACTGTATCCCTTGGATCTTCTTATTGACGATGAAACACAGAAATTGCATCCGAATTTAATACAGAAGGCACAATGCCGACTTAAGTACAAGAGGACTGAAACTCTAACTCTCTATGATTTGAACCTCTGCTGTGAGTCCAGTTTTAGTTTCCGATGCTTCACTTCAGGTTTACTGTATCCCTTGGACCTTCTTATTGACGATGAAACACAGAAATTGCTTCCGAATTTAATACAAAAGGCACAATGCCGACTTAAGTACAAGAGGACTGAAACTGTAACTTTCGATGATTTGACCCTCTGCTGTGAGCCCAGTTCAAGTTTCCGATGCTTCACTTCAGGTTTACTGTATTCCTTGGACCTTCTTATTGACGATGAAACACAGAAATTGCATCCCAATTTAATACAAAAGGCACAATGCCGACTTAAGTACAAGAGGACTGATACTCTAAATTTCTATGATTTGAACCCCTCCTGTGAGTCCAGTTTTAGATTCCGATGCTTAACTTCTGGTTTACTGTATCCCTTGGACCTTCCTATAGCCGATGAAACACAGAAATTGCATCCGAATTTAATACAAAAGACACAATGCCGACTAAAGTACAAGAGGACTGAAACTCTAACTTTCTATGATTCGAACCTCTGCTGTGAGTCCAGTTTTAGTTTCCGATGCTTCACTCTAGGTTTACTGTATCCCTTGGACCTTCTTATTGACGATGAAACACAGAAATTGCATCCGAATTTAATAAAATAGGCACAATGCCGACTTAAGTACAAGAGGACTGATACTCTAACTTTCTATGATTTGCACCCCTCCTGTGAGTCCAGTTTTAGATTCCGATGCTTAACTTCAGGTTTACTGTATCCCTTGGACCTTCTTGTTGACGATGAAACACAGAAATTGCATCCGAATTTAATAAAAACGACACAATGACGACTTAAGTACAAGACGACTGATTCTCTAACTTTCTATGATTTGAACCCCTCCTGTGAGTCCAGTATTAGTTTCCGATGCTTCACTTCAGGTTTACTGTATCCCTTGGACCTTCTTACTGACGATGAGACACAGAAATTGCATCCGAATTTTAAAAAAAAGGCACAATGCCGACTTAAGTACAAGAGGACTGATACTCTAACTTTCTATGATTTGAACCCCTCCTGTGAGTCCAGTTTTAGATTCTGATGCTTAAGCTCTGGTTTACTGTATCCCTTGGACCTTCCTATTGACGATGAAACACAGAAATTGCATCCGAATTTAATGCAAAAGGCACAATGCCGACTTAAGTACTAGAGGACTGATACTCTAACTTTCTATGATTTGAACCTCTGCTGTGAGTCCAGTTTTAGTTTCCGATGCTTCACTTCAGGTTTACTGTATCCCTTGGACCATCTTAATGACGATGAAACACAGAAATTGCATCCGAATTTAATAAAAAAGGCACAATGCCGACTTAAGTACAAGAGGACTGATACTCTCACTTTCTATGATTTGAACCCCTCCTGTGAGTCCAGTTTTAGATTCCGTTGCTTAACTTCAGGTTTACTGTATCCCTTGGACCTTCTTATTGACGATGAAACACAGAAATTGCATCCGAATTTAATACAAAAGGCACAATGCCGACTTAAGTACAAGAGGACTGATACTCTAAATTTCTATGATTTGAACCCCTCCTGTGAGTCCAGTTTTAGATTCCGATGATTCACTTTAGGTTTACTGTATCCCTTGGACCTTCTTATTGACGATGAAACACAGAAATTGCATCCGAATTTAATACAAAAGGCAAATTGCCGACTTAAGTACAAGAGGACTGAAACTCTCACTTTCTATGATTTGAACCTCTGCTGTGAGTCCAGTTTTAGTTTCCGATGCTTCACTTCAGGTTTACTGTATCCCTTGGACCTTCATATTGAAGATGAAACATAGAAATTGCATCCGAATTTAATACAAAAGGCACAATGCCGACTTAAGTACAAGAGGACTGAAACTCTAACTTTCTATGATTTGAACCTCTGCTGTGAGTCCAGTTTTAGTTTCCGATGCTTCACTTCAGGTTTACTGTATCCCTTGGACCTTCTTATTGACGATGAAACACAGAAATTGCTTCCGAATTTAATACAAATGGCACAATGCCGACTTACGTACAAGAGGACTGAAACTCTAATTTTCTATGATTTGAACCTCTGCTGTGAGTACAGTTTTGGTTTCCAATGCTTAACTTCAGGTTTACTGTATCCCTTGGACCTTGTTATTGACGATGAAACACAGAAATTGCATCCGAATTTAATACAAAAGGCACAATGCCGACTTTAGTACAAGAGGACTGAAGCTCTAACTTTCTATGATTTGAACCTCTGCTGTGAGTCCAGTTTTAGTTTCCGATGCTTCACTTCACATTTACTGTATCCCTGGGACCTTATTATTGACGATGAAACACAGAAATTGCATCCGAATTTAATATAAAAAGGCACAATGCCGACTTAAGTACAAGAGGACTGATACTCTAATATTCTATGATTTGAACCCCTCCTGTTGAGTCCAGTTTTAGATTCCGATGCTTAACTTCAGGTTTACTGTATCCCTTGTACCTTCTTATTGACGATGAAACACAGAAATTGCATCCGAATTTAATACAAAAGGCACAATGCAGACTTAAGTACAAGAGGACTGAAACTCTAACTTTCTATGATTTGAACCTCTGCTGTGAGTCCAGTTTTAGTTTCCGATGCTTCACTTCAGGTTTACTGTATCCCTTGGACCTTCTTAATGACGATAAAACACAGAAATTGCATTCGAATCTAATACAAAAGGCACAATGCCGACTTACGTACAAGAGGACTGAAACTCTAACTTTCTATGATTTGAACCTCTCCTGTGAGTCCTGTTTTAGATTCCGATGCTTCACTTCGGGTTTACTGTATCCCTTGGACCTTCTTATTGACGATGAAACACAGAAATTGCTTCCGAATTTAATACAAAAGGCACAATGCCGACTTACGTACAATAGGACTGAAACTCTAACTTTCTATGATTTGAACCTCTGCTGTGAGTCCAGTTTTAGTTTCCGATGCATAACTTCAGGTTTACTGTATCCCTTGGACCTTCTTATTGACGATGAAACACAGAAATTGCATCCGAATTTAATAAAAAAGGCACAATGCCGACTTAAGTACAAGAGGACTGATACTCTAACTTTCTATGATTTGAACCCCTCCTGTGAGTCCAGTTTTAGATTCCGATGCTTAACTTCAGGTTTACTGTATCCTTTGGACCTTCTTATTGACGATGGAACACAGAAATTGCATCCGAACTTAATACAAAAGGCAATTTGCCGACTTAAGTACAAGAGGACTGATACTCTAACTTTCTATGATTTGAACCCCTCCTGTGAGTCCAGTTTTAGATTCCGATGCTTAACTTCTGGTTTACTGCATCCCTTGGACCTTCTTATTGACGATGAAACACAGAAATTGCATCCGAATTTAATACAAATGGCACAATGCTGACTTAAGTACAAGAGGACTGAATCTCTAACTTTCTATGATTTGAACCTCTGCTGTGAGTCCAGTTTTAGTTTCCGATGCTTCATTTCAGGTTTACTGTATCCCTTGGACCTTCTTATTGACGATAAAACACAGAAATTGCATCCGAATTTAATACAAAAGGCACAATGCCGACTTAAGTACAAGAGGACTGATACTCTAACTTTCTATGTTTTGAACCTCTGATGTGAGTCCAGTTTTAGTTTCCGATGCTTCACTTCAGGTTTACTGTATGCCTTGGACCATCATATTGACGATGAAACACAGAAATTGCATCCGAATTTAATAAAAAAGGCACAATGCCGACTTAAGTACAAGAGAACTGATACTCTAACTTTCTATGATTTGAACCCCTCCTGTGAGTCCAGTTTTTGATTCCGATGCTTAACTTCAGGTTTCCTGTATCCCTTGGACCTTCTTATTGACGAAGAAACACAGTAATTGCATCCGAAGTCAATACTAAAGGCACAATGCCGACATCAGTACAAGGCGACTGATACTCTAACTTTCTATGATTTGAACCTCTGCTGTGAGACGAGTTTTAGTTTAAGATGCTTCAGTTCAGGTTTACTGTATCCCTTGGACCTTCTTATTGACGATGAAACACAGAAATTGCATCCGAATTTAATAAAAAAGGCACAATGCCGACTTAAGTACATGAGAACTGATACTCTAACTTTCTATGATTTGAACCCCTCCTGTGAGTCCAGTTTTAGTTTCCGATGCCTCACTTCAGGTTTACTGTATCTCTTGGACCTTCTTATTGACGATGAAACACAGAAATTGCAATAGAATTTAATAAAAAAGGCACAATGCCGACTTAAGTACAAGAGGACTGATACTCTAACTTTCTATGATTTGAACCTCTGCTGTGAGTCCAGTTCTAGATTCCGATGCTTAACTTCGGTTTACTGTATCCCTTGGACCTTCTTATTGACGATGAAACACAGAAATTGCATCCAAATTTAATACAAAAGGCACAATGCCGACTTAAGTACAAGAGGACTGATACTCTAACTTTCTATGATTTGAACCTCCTCTGTGAGTCCAGTTCTAGATTCCGATGCTTCACTTCGGGTTTACTGTATCCCTTGGACCCTCTTATTGACGATGAAACACAACATTTGCATCTGAATTTAATACAAAAGGCACAATGCCGACTTAAGTACAAGAGGACTGAAACTCTAACTTTCTATGATTTGAACCTCTGATGTGAGTCCAGTTTTAGATTCCGATGCTTAACTTCGGTTTACTGTATCCCTTGGACCTTCTTATTGACGATGAAACACAGAAATTGCACCCGAATTTAATACAAAAGGCACAATGCCGACTTAAGTACAAGAGGAGTGAAACTCTTTTTTTCTATGACTTGAACCTCTGCTGTGAGTCCAGTTTTAGTTTCCGATGCTTCACTTCACATTTACTGTATCCCTGGGACCTTCTTATTGACGATGAAACACAGAAATTGCATCCGAATTTAATAAAAAAGGCACAATGCCGACTTAAGTACAAGAGGACTGATACTCTAACATTCTATGATTTGAACCCCTCCTGTTGAGTCCAGTTTTAGATTCCGATGCTTAACTTCAGGTTTACTGTATACCTTGGACCTTCTTATTGACGATGAAACACAGAAATTGCATCCGAATTTAATACAAAAGGCACAATGCCGACTTAAGTACAAGAGGACTGATACTCTAACTTTCTATGACTTGAATCTCTCCTGTGAGTTTAGTTTTAGATATCGATGCTTCACTACAGGTTTATTGTATCCCTTGGACCCTCTTATTGACGATGAAACACAAAAATTCCATCCGAATTTAATACAAAAGGCACAATGCCAACTTAAGTTCAAGAGGACTGAAACTCTAACTTTCTATGATTTGAACCTCTGCTGTGAGTCCAGTTTTAGTTTCCGATGCATCACTTCACGTTTACTGTATCCCTTGGACCTTCTTATTGACGATGAAACACAGAAATTGCATCCAAATTTAATACAAAAGGCCCAATGCCGACTTAAGTACAAGAGGACTGATACTCTAACTTTCTATGATTCGAACCTCTTCTGTGAGTCCAGTTCTAGATTCCGATGCTTCACTTCGGGTTTACTGTATCCCTTGGACCCTCTTATTGACGATGAAACACGGAAATTGCATCTGAATTTAATACAAAATGCACAATGCCGACTTAAGTACAAGAGGACTGAAACTCTAACTTTCTATGATTTGAACCTCTGCTGTGAGTCCAGTTTTAGATTCCGATGCTTAACTTCGGTTTACTGTATCCCTTGGACCTTCTTATTGACGATGAAACACAGAAATTGCACCCGAATTTAATACAAAAGGCACAATGCCGACTTAAGTACAAGAGGAGTGAAACTCTTTTTTTCTATGACTTGAACCTCTGCTGTGAGTCCAGTTTTAGTTTCCGATGCTTCACTTCACATTTACTGTATCCCTGGGACCTTCTTATTGACGATGTAACACAGAAATTGCATCCGAATTTAATAAAAAAGGCACAATGCCGACTTAAGTACAAGAGGACTGATACTCTAACATTCTATGATTTGACCCCTCCTGTTGAGTCCAGTTTTAGATTCCGATGCTTAACTTCAGGTTTACTGTATACCTTGGACCTTCTTATTGACGATGAAACACAGAAATTGCATCCGAATTTAATACAAAAGGCACAATGCCGACTTAAGTACAAGAGGACTGATACTCTAACTTTCTATGATTTGAATCTCTCCTGTGAGTCCAGTTTTAGATATCGATGCTTCACTACAGGTTTACTGTATCCCTTGGACCCTCTTATTGACGATGAAACACAAAAATTGCGTCCGAATTTAATACAAAAGGCACAATGCCGACTTAAGTTCAAGAGGACTGAAACTCTAACTTTCTATGATTTGAACCTCTGCTGTGAGTCCAGTTTTAGTTTCCGATGCTTCACGTCAGGTTTACTGTATCCCTTGGAACTTCTTATTGACGATGAAACATTGAAATTGCATCCGAATTTAATACAAAAGGCAAAATGCCGACTTAAGTACAAGAGGACTGGTACTCTAACTTTCTATGATTTGAACCCCTCCTGTGAGTCCAGTTTTAGATTCCGATGCTTAACATCAGCTTTACTGTATCCCTTGGACCTTCTTATTGACGATGAAACACAGAAATTGCATCCGAATTTAATACAAAAGGCACAATGCCGACTTAAGTACAAGAGGACTGAAACTATAACTTTCTATGATTTGAACCACTGCTGTGAGACCAGTTCTAGATTCCGATGCTCAACTTCAGGTTTACTGTATCCCCTGGACCTTCTTATTGACGATGAAACACAGAAATTGGATCCGAATTTAATACAAAAGGCACAATGCCGACTTAACTACAAGAGGACTATTACTCTAACTTTCTATGATTTGAACCCCTACTGTGAGTCCAGTTTCAGATTCCGATGCTTAACTCCTGGTTTACTGTATCCCTTGGACCTTCTTATTGACGATGAAACACAGAAATTGCATCCAAATTTATTACAAAAGGCACAATGCCGACTAAAGTACAAGAGGACTGAAACTCTAACTTTCAATGATTTGAACCTCTGCTGAGGTCCAGTTTTAGTTTCCGATGCTTTACTTCAGGTTTACTGTATCCCTTGGATCTTCTTATTGACGATGAAACACAGAAATTGCATCCGAATTTAATACAGAAGGCACAATGCCGACTTAAGTACAAGAGGACTGAAACTCTAACTTTCTATGATTTGAACCTCTGCTGTGAGTCCAGTTTTAGTTTCCGATGCTTCACTTCAGGTTTACTGTATCCCTTGGACCTTCTTATTGACGATGAAACACAGAAATTGCTTCCGAATTAAATACAAAAGGCACAATGCCGACTTAAGTACAAGAGGACTGAAACTGTAACTTTCTATGATTTGACCCTCTGCTGTGAGCCCAGTTCAAGTTTCCGATGCTTCACTTCAGGTTTACTGTATTCCTTTGACCTTCTTATTGACAATGAAACACAGAAATTGCATCCCAATTTAATACAAAAGGCACAATGCCGACTTAAGTACAAGAGGACTGATACTCTAAATTTCTATGATTTGAACCCCTCCTGTGAGTCCAGTTTTAGATTCCGATGCTTAACTTCTGGTTTACTGTATCCCTTGGACCTTCCTATAGCCGATGAAACACAGAAATTGCATCCGAATTTAATACAAAAGACACAATGCCGACTAAAGTACAAGAGGACTGAAACTCTAACTTTCTATGATTCGAACCTCTGCTGTGAGTCCAGTTTTAGTTTCCGATGCTTCACTCTAGGTTTACTGTATCCCTTGGACCTTCTTATTGACGATGAAACACAGAAATTGCATCCGAATTTAATAAAATAGGCACAATGCCGACTTAAGTACAAGAGGACTGATACTCTAACTTTCTATGATTTGAACCCCTCCTGTGAGTCCAGTTTTAGATTCCGATGCTTAACTTCAGGTTTACTGTATCCCTTGGACCTTCTTGTTGACGATGAAACACAGAAATTGCATCCGAATTTAATAAAAACGACACAATGACGACTTAAGTACAAGACGACTGATTCTCTAACTTTCTATGATTTGAACCCCTCCTGTGAGTCCAGTATTAGTTTCCGATGCTTCACTTCAGGTTTACTGTATCCCTTGGACCTTCTTACTGACGATGAGACACAGAAATTGCATCCGAATTTAAAAAAAAAGGCACAATGCCGACTTAAGTACAAGAGGACTGATACTCTAACATTCTATGATTTGACCCCTCCTGTTGAGTCCAGTTTTAGATTCCGATGCTTAACTTCAGGTTTACTGTATACCTTGGACCTTCTTATTGACGATGAAACACAGAAATTGCATCCAAATTTAATACAAAAGGCCCAATGCCGACTTAAGTACAAGAGGACTGATACTCTAACTTTCTATGATTCGAACCTCTTCTGTGAGTCCAGTTCTAGATTCCGATGCTTCACTTCGGGTTTACTGTATCCCTTGGACCCTCTTATTGACGATGAAACACGGAAATTGCATCTGAATTTAATACAAAATGCACAATGCCGACTTAAGTACAAGAGGACTGAAACTCTAACATTCTATGATTTGAACCTCTGCTGTGAGTCCAGTTTTAGATTCCGATGCTTAACTTCGGTTTACTGTATCCCTTGGACCTTCTTATTGACGATGAAACACAGAAATTGCACCCGAATTTAATACAAAAGGCACAATGCCGACTTAAGTACAAGAGGAGTGAAACTCTTTTTTTCTATGACTTGAACCTCTGCTGTGAGTCCAGTTTTAGTTTCCGATGCTTCACTTCACATTTACTGTATCCCTGGGACCTTCTTATTGACGATGTAACACAGAAATTGCATCCGAATTTAATAAAAAAGGCACAATGCCGACTTAAGTACAAGAGGACTGATACTCTAACATTCTATGATTTGACCCCTCCTGTTGAGTCCAGTTTTAGATTCCGATGCTTAACTTCAGGTTTACTGTATACCTTGGACCTTCTTATTGACGATGAAACACAGAAATTGCATCCGAATTTAATACAAAAGGCACAATGCCGACTTAAGTACAAGAGGACTGATACTCTAACTTTCTATGATTTGAATCTCTCCTGTGAGTCCAGTTTTAGATATCGATGCTTCACTACAGGTTTACTGTATCCCTTGGACCCTCTTATTGACGATGAAACACAAAAATTGCGTCCGAATTTAATACAAAAGGCACAATGCCGACTTAAGTTCAAGAGGACTGAAACTCTAACTTTCTATGATTTGAACCTCTGCTGTGAGTCCAGTTTTAGTTTCCGATGCTTCACGTCAGGTTTACTGTATCCCTTGGAACTTCTTATTGACGATGAAACATTGAAATTGCATCCGAATTTAATACAAAAGGCAAAATGCCGACTTAAGTACAAGAGGACTGGTACTCTAATTTTCTATGATTTGAACCCCTCCTGTGAGTCCAGTTTTAGATTCCGATGCTTAACATCAGCTTTACTGTATCCCTTGGACCTTCTTATTGACGATGAAACACAGAAATTGCATCCGAATTTAATACAAAAGGCACAATGCCGACTTAAGTACAAGAGGACTGAAACTATAACTTTCTATGATTTGAACCACTGCTGTGAGACCAGTTCTAGATTCCGATGCTCAACTTCAGGTTTACTGTATCCCCTGGACCTTCTTATTGACGATGAAACACAGAAATTGGATCCGAATTTAATACAAAAGGCACAATGCCGACTTAACTACAAGAGGACTATTACTCTAACTTTCTATGATTTGAACCCCTACTGTGAGTCCAGTTTCAGATTCCGATGCTTAACTCCTGGTTTACTGTATCCCTTGGACCTTCTTATTGACGATGAAACACAGAAATTGCATCCAAATTTATTACAAAAGGCACAATGCCGACTAAAGTACAAGAGGACTGAAACTCTAACTTTCAATGATTTGAACCTCTGCTGAGGTCCAGTTTTAGTTTCCGATGCTTTACTTCAGGTTTACTGTATCCCTTGGATCTTCTTATTGACGATGAAACACAGAAATTGCATCCGAATTTAATACAGAAGGCACAATGCCGACTTAAGTACAAGAGGACTGAAACTCTAACTTTCTATGATTTGAACCTCTGCTGTGAGTCCAGTTTTAGTTTCCGATGCTTCACTTCAGGTTTACTGTATCCCTTGGACCTTCTTATTGACGATGAAACACAGAAATTGCTTCCGAATTTAATACAAAAGGCACAATGCCGACTTAAGTACAAGAGGACTGAAACTGTAACTTTCTATGATTTGACCCTCTGCTGTGAGCCCAGTTCAAGTTTCCGATGCTTCACTTCAGGTTTACTGTATTCCTTTGACCTTCTTATTGACAATGAAACACAGAAATTGCATCCCAATTTAATACAAAAGGCACAATGCCGACTTAAGTACAAGAGGACTGATACTCTAAATTTCTATGATTTGAACCCCTCCTGTGAGTCCAGTTTTAGATTCCGATGCTTAACTTCTGGTTTACTGTATCCCTTGGACCTTCCTATAGCCGATGAAACACAGAAATTGCATCCGAATTTAATACAAAAGACACAATGCCGACTAAAGTACAAGAGGACTGAAACTCTAACTTTCTATGATTCGAACCTCTGCTGTGAGTCCAGTTTTAGTTTCCGATGCTTCACTCTAGGTTTACTGTATCCCTTGGACCTTCTTATTGACGATGAAACACAGAAATTGCATCCGAATTTAATAAAATAGGCACAATGCCGACTTAAGTACAAGAGGACTGATACTCTAACTTTCTATGATTTGAACCCCTCCTGTGAGTCCAGTTTTAGATTCCGATGCTTAACTTCAGGTTTACTGTATCCCTTGGACCTTCTTGTTGACGATGAAACACAGAAATTGCATCCGAATTTAATAAAAACGACACAATGACGACTTAAGTACAAGACGACTGATTCTCTAACTTTCTATGATTTGAACCCCTCCTGTGAGTCCAGTATTAGTTTCCGATGCTTCACTTCAGGTTTACTGTATCCCTTGGACCTTCTTACTGACGATGAGACACAGAAATTGCATCCGAATTTAAAAAAAAAGGCACAATGCCGACTTAAGTACAAGAGGACTGATACTCTAACATTCTATGATTTGACCCCTCCTGTTGAGTCCAGTTTTAGATTCCGATGCTTAACTTCAGGTTTACTGTATACCTTGGACCTTCTTATTGACGATGAAACACAGAAATTGCATCCAAATTTAATACAAAAGGCCCAATGCCGACTTAAGTACAAGAGGACTGATACTCTAACTTTCTATGATTCGAACCTCTTCTGTGAGTCCAGTTCTAGATTCCGATGCTTCACTTCGGGTTTACTGTATCCCTTGGACCCTCTTATTGACGATGAAACACGGAAATTGCATCTGAATTTAATACAAAATGCACAATGCCGACTTAAGTACAAGAGGACTGAAACTCTAACATTCTATGATTTGAACCTCTGCTGTGAGTCCAGTTTTAGATTCCGATGCTTAACTTCGGTTTACTGTATCCCTTGGACCTTCTTATTGACGATGAAACACAGAAATTGCACCCGAATTTAATACAAAAGGCACAATGCCGACTTAAGTACAAGAGGAGTGAAACTCTTTTTTTCTATGACTTGAACCTCTGCTGTGAGTCCAGTTTTAGTTTCCGATGCTTCACTTCACATTTACTGTATCCCTGGGACCTTCTTATTGACGATGTAACACAGAAATTGCATCCGAATTTAATAAAAAAGGCACAATGCCGACTTAAGTACAAGAGGACTGATACTCTAACATTCTATGATTTGACCCCTCCTGTTGAGTCCAGTTTTAGATTCCGATGCTTAACTTCAGGTTTACTGTATACCTTGGACCTTCTTATTGACGATGAAACACAGAAATTGCATCCGAATTTAATACAAAAGGCACAATGCCGACTTAAGTACAAGAGGACTGATACTCTAACTTTCTATGATTTGAATCTCTCCTGTGAGTCCAGTTTTAGATATCGATGCTTCACTACAGGTTTACTGTATCCCTTGGACCCTCTTATTGACGATGAAACACAAAAATTGCGTCCGAATTTAATACAAAAGGCACAATGCCGACTTAAGTTCAAGAGGACTGAAACTCTAACTTTCTATGATTTGAACCTCTGCTGTGAGTCCAGTTTTAGTTTCCGATGCTTCACGTCAGGTTTACTGTATCCCTTGGAACTTCTTATTGACGATGAAACATTGAAATTGCATCCGAATTTAATACAAAAGGCACAATGCCGACTTAAGTACAAGAGGACTGGTACTCTAACTTTCTATGATTTGAACCCCTCCTGTGAGTCCAGTTTTAGATTCCGATGCTTAACATCAGCTTTACTGTATCCCTTGGACCTTCTTATTGACGATGAAACACAGAAATTGCATCCGAATTTAATACAAAAGGCACAATGCCGACTTAAGTACAAGAGGACTGAAACTATAACTTTCTATGATTTGAACCACTGCTGTGAGACCAGTTCTAGATTCCGATGCTCAACTTCAGGTTTACTGTATCCCCTGGACCTTCTTATTGACGATGAAACACAGAAATTGGATCCGAATTTAATACAAAAGGCACAATGCCGACTTAACTACAAGAGGACTATTACTCTAACTTTCTATGATTTGAACCCCTACTGTGAGTCCAGTTTCAGATTCCGATGCTTAACTCCTGGTTTACTGTATCCCTTGGACCTTCTTATTGACGATGAAACACAGAAATTGCATCCAAATTTATTACAAAAGGCACAATGCCGACTAAAGTACAAGAGGACTGAAACTCTAACTTTCAATGATTTGAACCTCTGCTGAGGTCCAGTTTTAGTTTCCGATGCTTCACTTCAGGTTTACTGTATCCCTTGGATCTTCTTATTGACGATGAAACACAGAAATTGCATCCGAATTTAATACAGAAGGCACAATGCCGACTTAAGTACAAGAGGACTGAAACTCTAACTTTCTATGATTTGAACCTCTGCTGTGAGTCCAGTTTTAGTTTCCGATGCTTCACTTCAGGTTTACTGTATCCCTTGGACCTTCTTATTGACGATGAAACACAGAAATTGCTTCCGAATTTAATACAAAAGGCACAATGCCGACTTAAGTACAAGAGGACTGAAACTGTAACTTTCTATGATTTGACCCTCTGCTGTGAGCCCAGTTCAAGTTTCCGATGCTTCACTTCAGGTTTACTGTATTCCTTTGACCTTCTTATTGACGATGAAACACAGAAATTGCATCCCAATTTAATACAAAAGGCACAATGCCGACTTAAGTACAAGAGGACTGATACTCTAAATTTCTATGATTTGAACCCCTCCTGTGAGTCCAGTTTTAGATTCCGATGCTTAACTTCTGGTTTACTGTATCCCTTGGACCTTCCTATAGCCGATGAAACACAGAAATTGCATCCGAATTTAATACAAAAGACACAATGCCGACTAAAGTACAAGAGGACTGAAACTCTAACTTTCTATGATTCGAACCTCTGCTGTGAGTCCAGTTTTAGTTTCCGATGCTTCACTCTAGGTTTACTGTATCCCTTGGACCTTCTTATTGACGATGAAACACAGAAATTGCATCCGAATTTAATAAAATAGGCACAATGCCGACTTAAGTACAAGAGGACTGATACTCTAACTTTCTATGATTTGAACCCCTCCTGTGAGTCCAGTTTTAGATTCCGATGCTTAACTTCAGGTTTACTGTATCCCTTGGACCTTCTTGTTGACGATGAAACACAGAAATTGCATCCGAATTTAATAAAAACGACACAATGACGACTTAAGTACAAGACGACTGATTCTCTAACTTTCTATGATTTGAACCCCTCCTGTGAGTCCAGTATTAGTTTCCGATGCTTCACTTCAGGTTTACTGTATCCCTTGGACCTTCTTACTGACGATGAGACACAGAAATTGCATCCGAATTTAAAAAAAAAGGCACAATGCCGACTTAAGTACAAGAGGACTGATACTCTAACTTTCTATGATTTGAACCCCTCCTGTGAGTCCAGTTTTAGATTCTGATGCTTAAGCTCTGGTTTACTGTATCCCTTGGACCTTCCTATTGACGATGAAACACAGAAATTGCATCCGAATTTAATGCAAAAGGCACAATGCCGACTTAAGTACTAGAGGACTGATACTCTAACTTTCTATGATTTGAACCTCTGCTGTGAGTCCAGTTTTAGTTTCCGTTGCTTAACTTCAGGTTTACTGTATCCCTTGGACCTTCTTATTGACGATGAAACACAGAAATTGCATCCGAATTTAATACAAAAGGCACAATGCCGACTTAAGTACAAGAGGACTGATACTCAAAATTTCTATGATTTGAACCCCTCCTGTGAGTCCAGTTTTAGATTCCGATGGTTCACTTTAGGTTTACTGTATCCCTTGGACCTTCTTATTGACGATGAAACACAGAAATTGCATCCGAATTTAATACAAAAGGCAAATTGCCGACTTAAGTACAAGAGGACTGAAACTCTCACTTTCTATGATTTGAACCTCTGCTGTGAGTCCAGTTTTAGTTTCCGATGCTTCACGTCAGGTTTACTGTATCCCTTGGACCTTCATATTGAAGATGAAACATAGAAATTGCATCCGAATTTAATACAAAAGGCACAATGCCGACTTAAGTACAAGAGGACTGAAACTCTAACTTTCTATGATTTGAACCTCTGCTGTGAGTCCAGTTTTAGTTTCCGATGCTTCACTTCAGGTTTACTGTATCCCTTGGACCTTCTTATTGACGATGAAACACAGAAATTGCTTCCGAATTTAATACAAATGGCACAATGCCGACTTACGTACAAGAGGACTGAAACTCTAATTTTCTATGATTTGAACCTCTGCTGTGAGTACAGTTTTAGTTTCCAATGCTTAACTTCAGGTTTACTGTATCCCTTGGACCTTGTTATTGACGATGAAACACAGAAATTGCATCCGAATTTAATACAAAAGGCACAATGCCGACTTTAGTACAAGAGGACTGAAACTCTAACTTTCTATGCTTTGCACCTCTGCTGTGAGTCCAGTTTTAGTTTCCGATGCTTCACTTCAGGTTTACTGTAACCCTTGGACCTTCTTATTGATGATGAAACACAGAAATTGCATCCGAATTTAATACAAAAGGCACAATGCCGACTTAAGTACAAGAGGACTGAAGCTCTAACTTTCTATGATTTGAACCTCTGCTGTGAGTCCAGTTTTAGTTTCCGATGCTTCACTTCACATTTACTGTATCCCTGGGACCTTATTATTGACGATGAAACACAGAAATTGCATCCGAATTTAATATAAAAAGGCACAATGCCGACTTAAGTACAAGAGGACTGATACTCTAATATTCTATGATTTGAACCCCTCCTGTTGAGTCCAGTTTTAGATTCCGATGCTTAACTTCAGGTTTACTGTATCTTTTGTACCTTCATATTGACGATGAAACACAGAAATTGCATCCGAATTTAATACAAAAGGCACAATGCAGACTTAAGTACAAGAGGACTGAAACTCTAACTTTCTATGATTTGAACCTCTGCTGTGAGTCCAGTTTTAGGTTCCGATGCTTCACTTCAGGTTTACTGTATCCCTTGGACCTTCTTAATGACGATAAAACACAGAAATTGCATTCGAATCTAATACAAAAGGCACAATGCCGACTTACGTACAAGAGGACTGAAACTCTAACTTTCTATGATTTGAACCTCTCCTGTGAGTCCTGTTTTGATTCCGATGCTTCACTTCGGGTTTACTGTATCCCTTGGACCTTCTTATTGACGATGAAACACAGAAATTGCTTCCGAATTTAATACAAAAGGCACAATGCCGACTTACGTACAATAGGACTGAAACTCTAACTTTCTATGATTTGAACCTCTGCTGTGAGTCCAGTTTTAGTTTCCGATGCTTAACTTCAGGTTTACTGTATCCCTTGGACCTTCTTATTGACGATGAAACACAGAAATTGCATCCGAATTTAATACAAAAGGCACAATGCCGACTTAAGTACAAGAGGACTGAAACTCTAACTTTGTAGGTTTTGAACCTCTGCTGTGAGTCCAGTTTTAGTTTCCGATGCTTCACTTCAGGTTTACTGTATCCCTTGGACCTTCTTATTGACGATGAAACACAGAAATTGCATCCGAATTTAATACAAAAGGCACAATGCCGACTTAAGTACAAGAGGACTGAAGCTCTAAGTTTCTATGATTTGAACCTCTGCTGTGAGTCCAGTTTTAGTTTCCGATGCTTCACTTCACATTTACTGTATCCCTGGGACCTTCGTATTGACGATGAAACACAGAAATTGCATCCGAATTTAATAAAAAAGGCACAATGCCGACATATGTACAAGAGGACTGATACTCTAACATTCTACGATTTGAACCCCTCCTGTTGAGTCCAGTTTTAGATTCCGATGCTTAACTTCAGGTTTACGGTATCCCTTGGACTTTCTTATTGAGGATGAAGCACAGAAATTGCTTCCGAATTTAATAAAAAAGGCACAATGCCGACTTAAGTACAAGAGGACTGATACTCTAACTTTCTATGATTTGAACCCCTCCTGTGAGTCCAGTTTTAGATTCCGATGCTTAACTTCTGGTTTACTTTATCCCTTGGACCTTCTTATTGACAATGAAACACAGAAATTGCATCCGAATTTAATACAAAAGGCACAATGCCGACTTAAGTACAAGAGGACTGAAACTCTAACTTTCTATGATTTGAAACTCTGCTGTGTGTCCAGTTTTAGTTTCCGATGCTCCACTTCAGGTTTACTATATCCCTTGGGTCTTCTTATTGACGATGAAAAACAGAAATTGCATCCGAATTTAATACAAAAGGCACAATGCCGACTTAAGTACAAGAGGACTGAAACTCTAACTTTCTATGATTTGAACCTCTGCTGTGAGTAGAGTTTTAGTTTCCGATGCTTCACTTCAGGTTTACTGTATCCCTTGGACCTTCTTATTGACGATGAAACACAGAAATTGCATCCGAATGTAATACAAAAGGCACAATGCCGACTTAAGTACAAGAGGACTGAAACTGTAACTTTCTATGATTTGAACCTCTGCTGTGTGTCCAGTTTAAGTTTCCGATGCTTCACTTCAGGTTTACTGTATCCCTTGGACCTTCTTATTGACGATGAAACACAGAAATTGCATCCGAATTTAATACAAAAGTCACAATGCCGACTTAAGTACAAGAGGACTGATACTCTAACTTTCTATGATTTGAACCTCTGCTGTGAGTCCAGTTTTAGTTTCCGATGTTTAACTTCAGGTTTACTGTATCCCTTGGACCTTCTTATTGAGAATGAAACACAGAAATTGCATCCGAATTTAATAAAAAAGGCACCATGCCGACTTAAGTACAAGAGGACTGATACTCTAATATTCTATGATTTGAACCCGTCCTGTTGAGTCCAGTTTTAGATTCCGATGCTTAACTTAAGGTTTACTGTATCCCTTTTACCTTCTTATTGAAGATGAAACATAGAAATTGGATCCGAATTTAATACAAAAGGCACAATGCCGTCTTAAGTACAAGAGGACTGAAACTCTAACTTTCTATGATTTGAACCTCTGCTGTGAGTCCAGTTTTAGTTTCCGATGCTTCACTTCAGGTTTACTGTATCCCTTGTACCTTCTTATTGACGATGAAACACAGAAATTGCATCCGAATTTAATACAAAAGGCACAATGCCGACTTAAGTACAAGAGGATTGAAACTCTAACTTTCTATGAATTGAACCTCTGCTGTGAGTCCAGTTTTAGTTTCCGATGCTTCACTTCAGGTTTACTGTATCCCTTGGACCTTCTTATTGACGATGAAACACAGAAATTGCATCCGAATTTAATACAAAAGGCAAAATGTCGACTTAAGTACAAGAGGACTGAAACTCTAACTTTCTATGATTTGAACCTCTGCTGTGAGTCCAGTTTTAGTTTCCGATGCTTAACTTCTGGTTTACTGTATCCCTTGGACCTTCTTATTGACGATGAAACACAGAAATTGCATCCGAATTTAATACAAAAGGCACAATGCCGACTTAAGTACAAGAGGACTGATACTCCAACTTTCTATGATTTGAACCTCTCCTGTGAGTCCAGTTTTAGATTCCGATGCTTCACTTCGGGTTTACTGTATCCCTTGGACCCTCTTATTGACGATGAAACACAGAAATTGCATCCGAATTTAATACAAAAGGCACAATGCCGACTTAAGTACAAGAGGTCTGAAACTCTAACTTTCTATGATTTGAACCTCTGCTGTGAGTCCAGTTTTAGTTTCCGATGCTTCACTTCCGGTTTACTGTATCCCTTGGACCTTCTTATTGACGATGAAACACAGAAATTGCTTCCGAATTTAATATAAAGGGCACAATGCCGACTTACGTACAAGAGGACTGAAACTCTAACTTTCTATGATTTGAACCTCTGCTGTGAGTCCAGTTTTAGTTTCCGATGCTTAACTTCAGGTTTACTGTATCCCTTGGACCTTCGTATTGACGATGAAACACAGAAATTGCATCCGAATTTAATACAAGAGGCACAATGCCGACTTAAGTACAAGAGGACTGAAACTCTAACTTTCTATGTTTTGAACCTCTGCTGTGAGTCCAGTTTTAGTTTCCGATGCTTCGCTTCAGGTTTACTGTATCCCTTGGACCTTCTTATTGACGATGAAACACAGAAATTGCATCCGAATTTAATACAAAAGGCACAATGCCGACTTAAGTACAAGAGGACTGAAGCTCTAACTTTCTATGATTTGAACCTCTGCTGTGAGTCCAGTTTTAGTTTCCGATGCCTCACTTCACATTTACTGTATCCCTGGGACCTTCTTATTGACGATGAAACACAGAAATTGCATCCGAATTTAATAAAAAAGGCACAATGCCGACTTAAGTACAAGAGGACTGATACTCTAACATTCTATGATTTGAACCCCTCCTGTTGAGTCCAGTTTTAGATTCCGATGCTTAACTTCTGGTTTACTGTATCCCTTGGACCTTCTTATTGAGGATGAAACACAGAAATTGCTTCCGAACTTAATAAAAAAGGCACAATGCCGACTTAAGTACAAGAGGACTGATACTCTAACTTTCTATGATTTGAACCCCTCCTGTGAGCCCAGTTTTAGATTCCGATGCTTAACTTCAGGTTTACTGTATCCCTTGGACCTTCTTATTGACGATGAAACACAGAAATTGCATCCGAAATTAATAAAAATGGCACAATGCCGACTTAAGTACAAGAGGACTGGTACTTTAACTTTCTATGATTTGAACCCCTCCTGTGAGTCCAGTTTTAGATTCCGATGCTTAACTTCAGGTTTACTGTATCCCTTGGACCTCCTTATTGACGATGAAACACAAAAATTGCATCCGAATTTAATACAAAAGGCACAATGCCGACTTACGTACAAGAGGACTTAAACTCTAACTTTCTATGATTTGAACCACTGCTGTGAGACCAGTTTTAGATTCCGATGCTTAACTTCAGGTTTACTGTATCCCTTGGACCTTCTTATTGACGATGAAACACAGAAATTGGATCCGAATTTAATGCAAAAGGCACAATGCTGACTTAAGTACAAGAGGACTAATACTCTAACTTTCTATGATTTGAACCTCTGCTGTGAGTCCAGTTTTAGTTTCCGATGCTTCACTTCAGGTTTACTGTATTCCTTGGACCTTCTTATTGACGATGAAACACAGAAATTGCATCCGAATTTAATACAAAAGGCACAATGCCGACTTAAGTACAAGAGGACTGAAACTCTAACTTTCTATGATTTGAACCTCTGCTGTGAGTCCAGTTTTAGTTTCCGATGCTTCACTTCAGGTTTACTATATCCCTTGGATCTTCTTATTGACGATGAAGAATAGAAATTGCATCCGAATTTAATACAAAAGGCACAATGCCGACTTGAGTACAAGAGGACTGAAACTCTAACTTTCTATGATTTGAACCTCAGCTGTGAGTCCAGTTTCAGATTCCGATGCTTAACTTCTGGTTTACTGAATCCCTTGGACCTTCTTATTGACGATGAAACACAGAAATTGCATCCGAATTTAATACGAAAGGCAAATTGCCGACTTAAGTACAAGACGACTGAAACTCTAACTTTCTATGATTTGAACCTTTGCTGTGAGTCCAGTTTTAGTTTCCGATGCTTCACTTCAGGTTTACTGTATCCCTTGGACCTTCTTATTGACGATGAAACACAGAAATTGCATTCGAATTAAATACAAAAGGCACAATGCCGACTTACGTACAAGAGGACTGAAACTCTAACTTTCTATGATTTGAACCTCTGCTGTGAGTCCAGTTTTAGTTTCCGATGCTTAACTTCTGGTTTACTGTATCCCTTGGACCTTTTTATTGACGATGAAACACAGAAATTGCATCCGAATTTAATACAAAAGGCACAATGCCGACTTAAGTACAAGAGGACTGATACTCTAACTTTCTATGATTTGAACCTCTCCTGTGAGTCCAGTTTTAGATTCCGATGCTTCACTTCGGGTTTACTGTATCCCTTGGACCCTCTTATTGACGATGAAACACAGAAATTGCATCCGAATTTAATACAAAAGGCACAATGCCGACTTAAGTACAAGAGGACTGAAACTCTAATTTTCTATGATTTGAACCTCTGCTGTGAGTCCAGTTTTAGTTTCCGGTGCTTCACTTCAGGTTTACTGTATCCCTTGGACCTTCTTATTGACGATGAAACACAGAAATTGCTTCCGAATTTAATATAAAAGGCACAATGCCGACTTACGTACAAGAGGACTGAAACTCTAACTTTCTATGATTTGAACCTCAGCTGTGAGTCCAGTTTTAGTTTCCGATGCTTAACTTCATGTTTACTGTATCCCTTGGACCTACGTATTGACAATGAAACACAGAAATTGCATCCGAATTTAATACAAGAGGCACAATGCCGACTTAAGTACAAGAGGACTGAAACTCTAACTTTCTATGTTTTGAACCTCTGCTGTGAGTCCAGTTTTAGTTTCCGATGCTTCACTTCAGGTTTACTGTATCCCTTGGACCTTCTTATTGAAGATGAAACACAGAAATTGCATCCGAATTTAATACAAAAGGCACAATGCCGACTTAAGTACAAGAGGACTCAGGCTCTAACTTTCTATGATTTGAACCTCTGCTGTGAGTCCAGTTTTAGTTTCCGATGCTTCACTTCACATTTACTGTATCCCTGGGACCTTCTTATTGACGATGAAACACAGATATTGCATCCGAATTTAATAAAAAAAGGCACAATGCCGACTTAAGTAGAAGAGGACTGATACTCTAACATTCTATGATTTGAACCCCTCCTGTTGAGTCCAGTTTTAGATTCCGATGCTTAACTTCATGTTTACTGTATCCCTTGGACCTTCTTATTGAGGATGAAACACAGAAATTGCTTCCGAACTTAATAAAAAAGGCACAATGCCGACTTAAGTACAAGAGGACTTAAACTCTAACTTTCTCTGATTTGAACCACTGCTGTGAGACCAGTTTTAGATTCCGATGCTTAACTTCAGGTTTACTGTATCCCTTGGACCTTCTTATTGACGATGAAACACAGAAATTGGATCCGAATTTAATACAAAAGGCACAATGCCGACTTTAGTACAAGAGGACTAATACTCTATCTTTCTATGATTTGAACCTCTGCTGTGAGTCCAGTTTCAGTTTCCGATGCTTCACTTCAGGTTTACTGTATCCCTTGGACCTTCTTATTGACGATGAAACACAGAAATTGCATCCGAATTTAATACAAAAGGCACAATGCCGACTTAAGTACAAGAGGACTGAAACTCTAACTTTCTATGATTTGAACCTCTGCTGTGAGTCCAGTTTTAGTTTCCGATGCTTCACTTCAGGTTTACTATATCCCTTGGATCTTCTTATTGACGATGAAAAATAGAAATTGCATCCGAATTTAATACAAAAGGCACAATGCCGACTTAAGTACCAGAGGACTGAAACTCTAACTTTCTATGATTTGAACCTCAGCTGTGAGTCCACTTTCAGACTCCGATGCTTAACTTCTGGTTTACTGAATCCCTTGGACCTTCTTATTGGTGATGAAACACAGAAATTGCATCCGAATTTAATACGAAAGGCAAATTGCCGACTCAAGTACAAGAGGACTGAAACTCTAACTTTCTATGATTTGAACCTCTGCTGTGAGTCCAGTGTTAGTTTCCGATGCTTCACTTCAGGTTTACTGTATCCCTTGGACCTTCTTATTGACGATGAAACACAAAATTGCATTCGAATGTAATACAAAAGGCACAATGCCGACTTACGTACAAGAGGACTGAAACTCTAACTTTCTATGATTTGAACCTCTGCTGTGAGTCCAGTTTTAGTTTCCGATGCTTAACTTCTGGTTTACTGTATCCCCTGGACCTTCTTATTGACGATGAAACACAGAAATTGCATCCGAATTTAATACAAAAGGCACAATGCCGACTTAAGTACAAGAGGACTGATACTCTAACTTTCTATGATTTGAACCTCTCCTGTGAGTCCAGTTTTAGATTCCGATGCTTCACTTCGGGTTTACTGTATCCCTTGGACCCTCTTATTGACGATGAAACACAGAAATTGCATCCGAATTTAATACAAAAGGCACAATGCCGACTTAAGTACAAGAGGACCGAAACTCTAATTTTCTATGATTTGAACCTCTGCTGTGAGTCCAGTTTTAGTTTCCGATGCTTCACTTCAGGTTTACTGTATCCCTTGGACCTTCTTATTGACGATGAAACACAGAAATTGCTTCCGAATTTAATATAAAAGGCACAATGCCGACTTACGTACAAGAGGACTGAAACTGTAACTTTCTATGATTTGAACCTCTGCTGTGAGTCCAGCTTTAGTTTCCGATGCTTCACTTCAGGTTTACTGTATCCCTTGGAAATTCTTATTGACGATGAAACACAGAAATTGCATCCGAAATTAATAAAAAAGGCACAATGCCGACTTAAGTACAAGAGGACTGGTACTTTAACTTTCTATGATTTGAACCACTCCTGTGAGTCCAGTTTTAGATTCCGATGCTTAACGTCAGGTTTACTGTATCCCTTGGACCTCCTTATTGACGATGAAACACAAAAATTGCATCCGAATTTAATACAAAAGGCACAATGACGACTTAAGTACAGGAGGACTTAAACTCTAACTTTCTCTGATTTGACCACTGCTTTGAGACCAGTTTTAGATTCCGATGCTTAACTTCAGGTTTACTGTATCCCTTGGACCTTCTTATTGACGATGAAACACAGAAATTGGATCCGAATTTAATACAAAAGGCACAATGCCGACTTAAGTACAAGAGGACTAATACTCTAACTTTCTATGATTTGATGCTCTGCTGTGAGTCCAGTTTTAGTTTCCGATGCTTCACTTCAGGTTTACTGTATCCCTTGGACCTTCTTATTGACGATGAAACACAGAAATTGCATCCGAATTTTATACAAAAGGCACAATGCCGACTTAAGTACAAGAGGACTGAAACTCTAACTTTCTATGGTTTGAACCTCTGCTGTGAGTCCAGTTTTAGTTTCCGATGCTTCACTTCAGGTTTACTATATCCCTTGGATCTTCTTATTGACGATGAAAAACAGAAATTGCATCCGAATTTAATACAAAAGGCACAATGCCGACCTAAGTACAAGAGGACTGAAACTCTAACTTTCTATGATTTGAACCTCTGCTGTGAGTCCAGTTTTAGTTTCCGATGCTTCACCTCAGGTTTACTGTATCCCTTGGACCTTCTTATTGACGATGAAACACAGAAATTGCATCCGAATTTAATACAAAAGGCACAATGCCGACTTAAGTACAAGAGGACTGAAACTGTAACTTTCTATGATTTGAACCTCTGCTGTGAGTCCAGTTTTAGTTTCCGATGCTTCACTTCACATTTACTGTATCCCTTTGACCTTCTTATTGACGATGAAACACAGAAATTGCATCCGAATTTAATAAAAAAGGCACAATGCCGACTTAAGTACAAGAGGACTGATACTCTAACATTCTATGATTTGAGCCCCTCCTGTTGAGTCCAGTTTTAGATTCCGATGCTTAACTTCAGGTTTACTGTATCCCTTGGACCTTCTTATTGAGGATGAAACACAGAAATTGCTTCCGAATTTAATAAAAAGGGCACAATGCCGACTTAAGTACAAGAGGACCGATACTCTAACTTTCTATGATTTGAACCCCTCCTGTGAGTCCAGTTTTAGATTCCGATGCTTAACTTCAGGCTTACTGTATCCCTTGGACCTTCTTATTGACGATGAAAAACAGAAATTGCATCCGAAATTAATAAAAAAGGCACAATGCCGACTTAAGTACAAGAGGACTGGTACTTTAACTTTCTATGATTTGAACCCCTCCTGTGAGTCCAGTTTTAGATTCCGATGCTTAACTTCGGGTTTACTGTATCCCTTGGACTTCCTTATTGACGATGAAACACAAATATTGCATCCGAATTTAATACAAAAGGCACAATGCCGACTTAAGTACAAGAGGACTTAAACTCTTACTTTAAATGATTTGAACCACTGCTGTGAGACCAGTTTTAGATTCCGATGCTTAAGTTCAGGTTTGCTGTACCCCTTGGACCTTCTTATTGACGATGAAACACAGAAATTGGATCCGAATTTAATACAAAAGGCACAATGCCGACTTAAGTACAAGAGGACTAATACTCTAACATTCTATGATTTGAACCCCTCCTGTGAGTCCAGTTTCAGATTCCGATGCTTAACTTCTGGTTTACTGTATCCCTTGGACATTCTTATTGACGATGCAACACAGAAATTGCATCCGAATTTAATACAAAAGGCAGAATGCCGACTTAAGTACAAGAGGACTGAAACTCTAACTTTCTATGATTTGAACCTCTGCTGTGAGTCCAGTTCTAGTTTCCGATGCTTCACTTCAGGTTTACTATATCCCTTGGATCTTCTTATTGACGATGAAAAACAAAAATTGCATCCGAATTTAATACAAAAGGCACAATGCCGACATAAGTACAAGAGGACTGAAACTCTAACTTTCTATGTTTTGAACCTCTGCTGTGAGTCCAGTTTTAGTTTCCGATGCTTCACTTCAGGTTTACTGTATCTCTTGGACCTTGTTATTGACGATGAAACACAGAAATTGCATCCGAATTTAATTCAAAAGGCACAATGCCGACTTAAGTACAAGAGGACTCAAGCTCTAACTTTCTATGATTTGAACCTCTGCTGTGAGTCCAGTTTTAGTTTCCGATGCTTCACTTCACATTTACTGTATCCCTGGGACCTTCTTATTGACGATGAAACACAGAAATTGCATCCGAATTTAATAAAAAAGGCACAATGCCGACTTAAGTACAAGAGGACTGATACTCTAACATTCTATGATTTGAACCCCTCCTGTTGAGTCCAGTTTTAGATTCCGATGCTTAACTTCATGTTTACTGTATCCCTTGGACCTTCTTATTGAGGATGAAACACAGAAATTGCTTCCGAACTTAATAAAAAAGGCACGATGCCGACTTAAGTACAAGAGGACTGATACTCTAACTTTCTATGATTTGAAACCCTCCTGTGAGTCCAGTTTTAGATTCCGATGCTTAACTACAGGTTTACTGTATCCCTTGGACCTTCTTATTGACGATGAAACACAGAAATTACATCTGAAATTAATAAAAAAGGCACAATGCCGACTTAAGTAGAGGAGGACTGGTACTTTAACTTTCTATGATTTGAACCCCTCCTGTGAGTCCAGTTTTAGATTCCGATGCTTAACTTCAGGTTTACTGTATCCCTTGGACCTCCTTATTGACGATGAAACACAAAAATTGCATCCGAATTTAATACAAAAGGCACAATGCCGACTTAAGTACAAGAGGACTTAAACTCTAACTTTCTCTGATTTGAACCACTGCTGTGAGACTAGTTTTAGATTCCGATGCTTAACTTCAGGTTTACTGTATCCCTTGGACCTTCTTATTGACGATGAAACACAGAAATTGCATCCGAATTTAATACAAAAGGCACAATGCCGACTTAAGTACAAGAGGACTGAAACTCTAACTTTCTATGGTTTGAACCTCTGCTGTGAGTCCAGTTTTAGTTTCCGATGCTTCATTTCAGGTTTACTATATCCCTTGGATCTTCTTATTGACGATGAAAAACAGAAATTGCATCCGAATTTAATACAAAAGGCACAATGCCGACTTAAGTCCAAGAGGACTGAAACTCTAACTTTCTACGATTTGAACCTCTGCTGTGAGTCCAGTTTTAGTTTCCGATGCTTTACCTCAGGTTTACTGTATCCCTTGGACCTTCTTATTGACGGTGAAACACAGAAATTGCATCCGAATTTAATACAAAAGGCACAATGCCGACTTAAGTACAAGAGGACTGAAACTGTAACTTTCTATGATTTGAACCTCTGCTGTGAGTCCAGTTTTAGTTTCCGATGCTTCACTTCACATTTACTGTATCCCTGGGACCTTCTTATTGACGATGAAACACAGAAATTGCATCCGAATTTAATAAAAAAGGCACAATGCCGACTTAAGTACAAGAGGACTGATACTCTAACATTCTATGATTTGAGCCCCTCCTGTTGAGTCCAGTTTTAGATTCCGATGCTTAACTTCAGGTTTACTGTATCCCTTGGACCTTCTTATTGAGGATGAAACACAGAAATTGCTTCCGAATTTAATAAAAAGGGCACAATGCCGACTTAAGTACAAGAGGACCGATACTCTAACTTTCTATGATTTGAACCCCTCCTGTGAGTCCAGTTTTAGATTCCGATGCTTAACTTCAGGCTTACTGTATCCCTTGGACCTTCTTATTGACGATGAAAAACAGAAATTGCATCCGAAATTAATAAAAAAGGCACAATGCCGACTTAAGTACAAGTGGACTGGTACTTTAACTTTCTATGATTTGAACCCCTCCTGTGAGCCCAGTTTTAGATTCCGATGCTTAACTTCAGGTTTACTGTATCCCTTGGACTTCCTTATTGACGATGAAACACAAATATTGCATCCGAATTTAATACAAAAGGCACAATGCCGACTTAAGTACAAGTGGACTGGTACTTTAACTTTCTATGATTTGAACCCCTCCTGTGAGTCCAGTTTTAGATTCCGATGCTTAACTTCAGGTTTACTGTATCCCTTGGACTTCCTTATTGACGATGAAACACAAATATTGCATCCGAATTTAATACAAAACACACAATGCCGACTTAAGTACAAGAGGACTTAAAGTCTTACTTTCTATGATTTGAACCACTGCTGTGAGACCAGTTTTAGATTCCGATGCTTAACTTCAGGTTTGCTGTACCCCTTGGACCTTCTTATTGACGATGAAACACAGAAATTGGATCCGAATTTAATACAAAAGGCACAATGCCGACTTAAGTACAAGAGGACTAATACTCTAACTTTCTATGATTTGAACCCCTCCTGTGAGTCCAGTTTCAGATTCCGATGCTTAACTTCTGGTTTACTGTATCCCTTGGAAATTCTTATTGACGATGCAACACAGAAATTGCATCCGAATTTAATACAAAAGGCAGAATGCCGACTTAAGTACAAGAGGACTGAAACTCTAACTTTCTATGATTTGAACCTCTGCTGTGAGTCCAGTTTTAGTTTCCGATGCTTCACTTCAGGTTTACTGTATCCCTTGGACCTTCTTATTGACGATGAAACACAGATATTGCATCCGAATTTAATAAAAAAGGCACAATGCCGACTTAAGTACAAGAGGACTGATACTCCAACTTTCTATGATTTGAACCCCTCCTGTGAGTCCAGTTTTAGATTCCGATGCTTAACTTCAGGTTTACTATATCCCTTGGACCTTCTTATTGACGATGAAACACAGAAATTGCATCCGAATTTAATAAAAACGACACCATGACGACTTAAGTACAAGAGGACTGATACTCTAACTTTCTATGATTTGAACCCCTCCTGTGAGTCCAGTTTTAGTTTCCGATGCTTCACTTCAGGTTTACTGTATCCCTTGGACCTTCTTACTGACGATGAAACACAGAAATTGCATCCGAATTTAATAAAAAAGGCACAATGCCGACTTAAGTACAAGAGGACTGATACTCTAACTTTCTATGATTTGAACCCTTCCTGTGAGTCCAGTTTTAGATTCCGATGCTTAACTTCTGGTTTACTGTATCCCTTGGACCTTCCTATTGACGATGAAACACAGTAATTGCATTCGAATTTAATACAAAAGGCACAATGCCGACTTAAGTACAAGAGGACTGAAACTCTAACTTTATATGATTTGAACCTCTGCTGTGAGTCCAGTTCAAGTTTCCGATGTTTCACTTCAGGTTTACTGTATCCCTTGGACCTTCTTATTGACGATGAAACACAGAAATTGCATCCGAATTTAATACAAAAGGCACAATGCCGACTTAAGTACAAGAGGACTGATAATCTAACTTTCTATGATTTGAACCCTTCCTGTGAGTCCAGTTTTAGATTCCGATGCTTAACTTCTGGTTTACTGTATCCCTTGGACCTTCCTATTGACGATGAAACACAGTAATTGCATTCGAATTTAATACAAAAGGCACAATGCCGACTTAAGTACAAGAGGACTGAAACTCTAACTTTATATGATTTGAACCTCTGCTGTGAGTCCAGTTCAAGTTTCCGATGTTTCACTTCAGGTTTACTGTATCCCTTGGACCATCTTATTGACGATGAAACACAGAAATTGCATCCGAATTTAATAAAAAAGGCACAATCCCGACTTAAGTACAAGAGGACTGATACTCTAACATTCTATGATTTGAACCCCTCCTGTTGAGTCCAGTTTTAGATTCCGATGCTTAACTTCTGGTTTACTGTATCCCTTGGACCTTCTTATTGACGATGAAACACAGAAATTGCATCCGAATTTAATGCAAAAGGCACAATGCCGACTTAAGTACAAGAGGACCGAAACTCTAACTTTCTATGATTTGAACCTCTGCTGTGAGTCCAGTTTCAGTTTCCGATGCTTCACTTCAGGTTTACTATATCCCTTGGATCTTCTTATTGACGATGAAACACAGAAATTGCATCCGAATTTAATACAAAAGGCACAATGCCGACTTAAGTACAAGAGGACTGAAACTCTAACTTTCTATGATTTGAACCTATGCTGTGAGTCCAGTTTTAGTTTCCGATGCTTCACTTCAGGTTTACTGTATCCCTTGGACTTTCTTATTGACGATGAAACACAGAAATTGCATCCGAATATAATACAAAATGCACAATGCCGACTTAAGTACAAGAGGACTGAAACTGTAACTTTCTAGGATATGAACCTCTGCTGTGAGTCCAGTTTAAGTTTCTGATGCTTCACTTCAGGTTTACTGTATCCCTTGGACCTTCTTATTGACGATGAAACACAAATATTGCATCCGAATTTAATACAAAAGGCACAATGCCGACTTAAGTACAAGAGGACTGATACTCTAAATTTCTATGAATTGAACCTCTGCTGTGAGTCCAGTTTTAGTTTCCGATGCTTCACTTCAGGTTTACTGTATCCCTTGGACCTTCTTATTGACGATGAAACACAGATATTGCATCCGAATTTAATAAAAAAGGCACAATGCCGACTTAAGTATAAGAGGACTGATACTCCAACTTTCTATGATTTGAACCCCTCCTGTGAGTCCAGTTTTAGATTCCGATGCTTAACTTCAGGTTTACTGTATCCCTTGGACCTTCTTATTGACGATGAAACACAGAAATTGCATCCGTATTTTAATAAAAACGTCACAATGACGACTTAAGTACAAGAGGACTGATACTCTAACTTTCTATGATTTGAACCCCTCCTGTGAGTCCAGTTTTAGTTTCCGATGCTCACTTCAGGTTCACTGTATGCCTTGGACCTTCTTAATGACGATGAAAGACAGAAATTGCATCCGAATTTAGTAAAAAAGGCACAATGCGGACTTAAGTACAAGAGGACTGATACTCTAACTTTCTATGATTTCAACCCCTCCTGTGAGTCCAGTATTAGATTCCGATGCTTAACTTCTGGTTTACTGTATCAGTTGGACCTTCCTATTGACGATGAAACACAGAAATTGCATCCGAATTGAATACAAAAGGCACAATGCCGACTTAAGTACAAGAGGACTGAAACTCTAACTTTATATGATTTGAACCTCTGCTGTGAGTCCAGTTTAAGTTTCCGATGTTTCACTTCAGGTTTACTGTATCCCTTGGACCTTCTTATTGACGATGAAACACAGAAATTGCATCCGAAATTAATAAAAAAGGCACAATGCCGACTTAAGTTTAAGAGGACTGGTACTTTAACTTTCTATGATTTGAACCCCTCCTGTGAGTCCAGTTTTAGATTCCGATGCTTAACTTCAGGTTTACTGTATCCCTTGGACCTCCTTATTGACGATGAAACACAAAAATTGCATCCGAATTTAATACAAAAGGCACAATGCCGACTTAAGTACAAGAGGACTTAAACTCTAACTTTCTCTGATTTGAACCACTGCTGTGAGACCAGTTTTAGATTCCGATGCTTAACTTCAGGTTTACTGTATCCCTTGGACCTTCTTATTGACGATGAAACACAGAAATTGGATCCGAATTTAATACAAAAGGCACAATGCCGACTTAAGTACAAGAGGACTAATACTCTAACTTTCTATGATTTGATGCTCTGCTGTGAGTCCAGTTTTAGTTTCCGATGCTTCACTTCAGGTTTACTGTATCCCTTGGACCTTCTTATTGAGGATGAAACACAGAAATTGCTTCCGAATTTAATAAAAAGGGCACAATGCCGACTTAAGTACAAGAGGACCGATACTCTAACTTTCTATGATTTGAACCCCTCCTGTGAGTCCAGTTTTAGATTCCGATGCTTAACTTCAGGCTTACTGTATCCCTTGGACCTTCTTATCGACGATGAAAAACAGAAATTGCATCCGAAATTAATAAAAAAGGCACAATGCCGACTTAAGTACAAGTGGACTGGTACTTTAACTTTCTATGATTTGAACCCCTCCTGTGAGCCCAGTTTTAGATTCCGATGCTTAACTTCAGGTTTACTGTATCCCTTGGACTTCCTTATTGACGATGAAACACAAATATTGCATCCGAATTTAATACAAAAGGCACAATGCCGACTTAAGTACAAGTGGACTGGTACTTTAACTTTCTATGATTTGAACCCCTCCTGTGAGTCCAGTTTTAGATTCCGATGCTTAACTTCAGGTTTACTGTATCCCTTGGACTTCCTTATTGACGATGAAACACAAATATTGCATCCGAATTTAATACAAAAGGCAGAATGCCGACTTAAGTACAAGAGGACTGAAACTCTAACTTTCTATGATTTGAACCTCTGCTGTGAGTCCAGTTTTAGTTTCCGATGCTTCACTTCACGTTTACTGTATCCCTTGGACCTTCTTATTGACGATGAAACACAGATATTGCATCCGAATTTAATAAAAAAGGCACAATGCCGACTTAAGTACAAGAGGACTGATACTCCAACTTTCTATGATTTGAACCCCTCCTGTGAGTCCAGTTTTAGATTCCGATGCTTAACTTCAGGTTTACTATATCCCTTGGACCTTCTTATTGACGATGAAACACAGAAATTGCATCCGAATTTAATAAAAACGACACCATGACGACTTAAGTACAAGAGGACTGATACTCTAACTTTCTATGATTTGAACCCCTCCTGTGAGTCCAGTTTTAGTTTCCGATGCTTCACTTCAGGTTTACTGTATCCCTTGGACCTTCTTACTGACGATGAAACACAGAAATTGCATCCGAATTTAATAAAAAAGGCACAATGCCGACTTAAGTACAAGAGGACTGATACTCTAACTTTCTATGATTTGAACCCTTCCTGTGAGTCCAGTTTTAGATTCCGATGCTTAACTTCTGGTTTACTGTATCCCTTGGACCTTCCTATTGACGATGAAACACAGTAATTGCATTCGAATTTAATACAAAAGGCACAATGCCGACTTAAGTACAAGAGGACTGAAACTCTAACTTTATATGATTTGAACCTCTGCTGTGAGTCCAGTTCAAGTTTCCGATGTTTCACTTCAGGTTTACTGTATCCCTTGGACCATCTTATTGACGATGAAACACAGAAATTGCATCCGAATTTAATAAAAAAGGCACAATCCCGACTTAAGTACAAGAGGACTGATACTCTAACATTCTATGATTTGAACCCCTCCTGTTGAGTCCAGTTTTAGATTCCGATGCTTAACTTCTGGTTTACTGTATCCCTTGGACCTTCTTATTGACGATGAAACACAGAAATTGCATCCGAATTTAATGCAAAAGGCACAATGCCGACTTAAGTACAAGAGGACCGAAACTCTAACTTTCTATGATTTGAACCTCTGCTGTGAGTCCAGTTTCAGTTTCCGATGCTTCACTTCAGGTTTACTATATCCCTTGGATCTTCTTATTGACGATGAAACACAGAAATTGCATCCGAATTTAATACAAAAGGCACAATGCCGACTTAAGTACAAGAGGACTGAAACTCTAACTTTCTATGATTTGAACCTATGCTGTGAGTCCAGTTTTAGTTTCCGATGCTTCACTTCAGGTTTACTGTATCCCTTGGACTTTCTTATTGACGATGAAACACAGAAATTGCATCCGAATATAATACAAAATGCACAATGCCGACTTAAGTACAAGAGGACTGAAACTGTAACTTTCTAGGATATGAACCTCTGCTGTGAGTCCAGTTTAAGTTTCTGATGCCTCACTTCAGGTTTACTGTATCCCTTGGACCTTCTTATTGACGATGAAACACAAATATTGCATCCGAATTTAATACAAAAGGCACAATGCCGACTTAAGTACAAGAGGACTGATACTCTAAATTTCTATGAATTGAACCTCTGCTGTGAGTCCAGTTTTAGTTTCCGATGCTTCACTTCAGGTTTACTGTATCCCTTGGACCTTATTATTGACGATGAAACACAGATATTGCATCCGAATTTAATAAAAAAGGCACAATGCCGACTTAAGTATAAGAGGACTGATACTCCAACTTTCTATGATTTGAACCCCTCCTGTGAGTCCAGTTTTAGATTCCGATGCTTAACTTCAGGTTTACTGTATCCCTTGGACCTTCTTATTGACGATGAAACACAGAAATTGCATCCGTATTTTAATAAAAACGTCACAATGACGACTTAAGTACAAGAGGACTGATACTCTAACTTTCTATGATTTGAACCCCTCCTGTGAGTCCAGTTTTAGTTTCCGA
>NW_025726669.1:0-5000 GCF_021461395.2 Schistocerca americana
CGCGAGCTTATGACTCGCGCTTACTGGGAATTCCTCGTTCATGGGGAACAATTGCAAGCCCCAATCCCTAGCACGAAGGAGGTTCAGCGGGTTACCCCGACCTTTCGGCCTAGGAAGACACGCTGATTCCTTCAGTGTAGCGCGCGTGCGGCCCAGAACATCTAAGGGCATCACAGACCTGTTATTGCTCAATCTCGTGCGGCTAGAAGCCGCCTGTCCCTCTAAGAAGAAAAGTAATCGCTGACAGCACGAAGGATGTCACGCGACTAGTTAGCAGGCTAGAGTCTCGTTCGTTATCGGAATTAACCAGACAAATCGCTCCACCAACTAAGAACGGCCATGCACCACCACCCACCGAATCAAGAAAGAGCTATCAATCTGTCAATCCTTCCGGTGTCCGGGCCTGGTGAGGTTTCCCGTGTTGAGTCAAATTAAGCCGCAGGCTCCACTCCTGGTGGTGCCCTTCCGTCAATTCCTTTAAGTTTCAGCTTTGCAACCATACTTCCCCCGGAACCCAAAAGCTTTGGTTTCCCGGAGGCTGCCCGCCGAGTCATCGGAGGAACTGCGGCGGATCGCTGGCTGGCATCGTTTTATGGTTAGAACTAGGGCGGTATCTGATCGCCTTCGAACCTCTAACTTTCGTTCTTGATTAATGAAAACATACTTGGCAAATGCTTTCGCTTCTGTTCGTCTTGCGACGATCCAAGAATTTCACCTCTAACGTCGCAATACGAATGCCCCCGCCTGTCCCTATTAATCATTACCTCGGGTTCCGAAAACCAACAAAATAGAACCGAGGTCCTATTCCATTATTCCATGCACACAGTATTCAGGCGGGCTTGCCTGCTTTAAGCACTCTAATTTGTTCAAAGTAAACGTGCCGGCCCACCGAGACACTCACTCAAGAGCACCCTGGTAGGATTGCAACGGGGTCCGCCTCGGGACGCACGAGCACGCACGAGGCGCGTCGCACGCCTTCAGCTCGCCCCACCGGCAGGACGTCCCACGATACATGCCAGTTAAACACCGACGGGCGGTGAACCAACAGCGTGGGACACAAATCCAACTACGAGCTTTTTAACCGCAACAACTTTAATATACGCTATTGGAGCTGGAATTACCGCGGCTGCTGGCACCAGACTTGCCCTCCAATAGATACTCGTTAAAGGATTTAAAGTGTACTCATTCCGATTACGGGGCCTCGGATGAGTCCCGTATCGTTATTTTTCGTCACTACCTCCCCGTGCCGGGAGTGGGTAATTTGCGCGCCTGCTGCCTTCCTTGGATGTGGTAGCCGTTTCTCAGGCTCCCTCTCCGGAATCGAACCCTGATTCCCCGTTACCCGTTACAACCATGGTAGGCGCAGAACCTACCATCGACAGTTGATAAGGCAGACATTTGAAAGATGCGTCGCCGGTACGAGGACCGTGCGATCAGCCCAAAGTTATTCAGAGTCACCAAGGCAAACGGACCGGACGAGCCGACCGATTGGTTTTGATCTAATAAAAGCGTCCCTTCCATCTCTGGTCGGGACTCTGTTTGCATGTATTAGCTCTAGAATTACCACAGTTATCCAAGTAACGTGGGTACGATCTAAGGAACCATAACTGATTTAATGAGCCATTCGCGGTTTCACCTTAATGCGGCTTGTACTGAGACATGCATGGCTTAATCTTTGAGACAAGCATATGACTACTGGCAGGATCAACCAGGGAGCTGCGTCAACTAGAGCTGAGCAGCCGGCCGCCCGGGAGTGTGTCCCGGGGGCCCGCGCGAACACGCAAGCGTCCGCTCAATTATTCTGCAAACAGGAGGAGGCTGAGCTCCCCTGCACAATACACCTCGAAACCCTCTCAGGTCCCGGCGGCGCGCAGCGCCGTCCTAAGTACTTGGTCGGGTTCGAGAGAGGCGCAATCGCCCGGAGTTTGGCGAGTAGACGCTTTAGGTGCGACCACCCGTGCTCCCAACTGAGCTTGCCGCTGCCGACAGAGGCCCGGGAGCGTGCTGTCGTGGCATTGCCGGCGGGAGACAACACGCGCCACCTACGGTGGCCGGCAGCTCCAACGCCAGCGCCACAGAAGGACAAAAGCCCCACTTGGGTGCCGAAGCGAACTCTCCCAGCACAGCGCACGCGCCAACACGTCCGCACAGCTGCGATACAATCCACCTGCGAGAACCGCAGAGGCGACCGAGCAGCAGACGGCGTCGCGGCGCCGAGCGCCGGGCGGCGGCGCATCCTCAGCGCACACAGTCCTCAATCGGACCAGCACACTGCAGATGTCCACCGCGCTTCGCACCGGGCCCGCGAGGACCTACTTTGGCCGCACGGCGCCGCGTGCAGGGTGCGCCGGCGCGCAGCTGCGCCGCCTGCCGCCTCCGTCGGCCGGCGCGCCTGCCACTGGCCGCCCCCACCAGCCGGCTGTAGCGCGTGCGCCCACGCACCGCGCGGCCAGCACGCCGGAAGGCCCCCCCTCACCGGCCGGGGACGGTCCCACCCAGCCACCGCCGCGTATCGCTTCACACCCACATGCCATTCACGTTCGTGGGCATGGTGGGTATCGCTGAAACAACCGGTTGGTAGCTCAACCGATCGTCGCCATCACTGATTCACCTCTAGCGAGAACAACCGCACCACAACGGTTTTACCAGTTCTTCATTTGCGTAACGTCACCAGCAAACGTAGACGTCCATCGCCATTTGCAAATTCAACGATTGTTGCATGCCTGTGTCAGGTGTCACGACACACTATGTCTGCCCACATACACGCAACAACATGTGCACGCTTCGCGAACACGTGGAAGGTGGCCCCCGTACGTATGCGATGTCCATTGCGCGAACGACTGTCAACCGGCCTCTGTCGCATGTCGCAGATGTGGAACGCAGTGCACCATGCTATCACGGTGTGTGAGAAGAGACGACTACGTCTGACAACACGCGCCACTACATCAACAGACGGCTCATGCTGATCGCCATCCACGGCATACCATACTGCAATCCAGCTCTTATAGGGAGACGACACGTAGCTGAGTGCACAATATTTGGACCGTATGGTTCGCCGTTGTTGGCGCAGTCGTGGTACGGTCACACATGTACCACGATGTATCATTCAGTACATGAGGACCAATGTGCGGTACAGTGTGTGATTTGGACGTACAACATCAGCGGACAGTTGCCACAAGCCGTACCACAACGTAGGCTGTGCTTCGCCATGCGAATGCCAATGAACAACTGCGAAGGGCATTGAGCATGTACGTCCTGCCGCCATCCGCATTACAGTGTATAGCTGCAAGGTGTTTAACATGAAGCGATACTCTGGGGACCGGGCAGTGCGAGTAGCAAACTATATTGCGGGGGTTGCAGTTAGGCAACACTACACTAATTTAACGCGTCGTATGACAATTACAGAGCAGGTTAAGGCCCAACGTGTGTTGGGTTAAGGCCCAACGTGTGTTGGGTTAAGGCCCAACGTGTGTTGGGTTAAGGCCCAACGTGTGTTGGGTTAAGGCCCAACGTGTGTTGGGTTAAGGCCCAACGTGTGTTGGGTTAAGGCCCAACGTGTGTTGGGTTAAGGCCCAACGTGTGTTGGGTTAAGGCCCAACGTGTGTTGGGTTAAGGCCCAACGTGTGTTGGGTTAAGGCCCAACGTGTGTTGGGTTAAGGCCCAACGTGTGTTGGGTTAAGGCCCAACGTGTGTTGGGTTAAGGCCCAACGTGTGTTGGTTAAGGCCCAACGTGTGTTGGGTTAAGGCCCAACGTGTGTTGGGTTAAGGCCCAACGTGTGTTGGGTTAAGGCCCAACGTGTGTTGGGTTAAGGCCCAACGTGTGTTGGGTTAAGGCCCAACGTGTGTTGGGTTAAGGCCCAACGTGTGTTGGGTTAAGGCCCAACGTGTGTTGGGTTAAGGCCCAACGTGTGTTGGGTTAAGGCCCAACGTGTGTTGGGTTAAGGCGCAACATAGGTTAGGTTAAGGCGCAACATAGGTTAGGTTAAGGCGCAACATAGGTTAGGTTAAGGCGCAACATAGGTTAGGTTAAGGCGCAACATAGGTTAGGTTAAGGCGCAACATAGGTTAGGTTAAGGCGCAACATAGGTTAGGTTACGGCGCAACATAGGTTAGGTTAAGGCGCAACATAGGTTAGGTTAAGGCGCAACATAGGTTAGGTTACGGCGCAACATAGGTTAGGTTAAGGCGCAACATAGGTTAGGTTAAGGCGCAACATAGGTTAGGTTAAGGCGCAACATAGGTTAGGTTAAGGCGCAACATAGGTTAGGTTAAGGCGCAACATAGGTTAGGTTAAGGCGCAACATAGGTTAGGTTAAGGCGCAACATAGGTTAGGTTAAGGCGCAACATAGGTTAGGTTAAGGCGCAACATAGGTTAGGTTAAGGCGCAACATAGGTTAGGTTACGGCGCAACATAGGTTAGGTTACGGCGCAACATAGGTTAGGTTACGGCGCAACATAGGTTAGGTTAAGGCGCAACATAGGTTAGGTTAAGGCGCAACATAGGTTAGGTTAAGGCGCAACATAGGTTAGGTTAAGGCGCAACATAGGTTAGGTTAAGGCGCAACATAGGTTAGGTTAAGGCGCAACATAGGTTAGGTTAAGGCGCAACATAGGTTAGGTTAAGGCGCAACATGGGTTAGGTTAAGGCGCAACATGGGTTAGGTTAAGGCGCAACATGGGTTAGGTTAAGGCGCAACATGGGTTAGGTTAAGGCGCAACATGGGTTAGGTTAAGGCGCAACATGGGTTAGGTTAAGGCGCAACATGGGTTAGGTTAAGGCGCAACATGGGTTAGGTTAAGGCGCAACATGGGTTAGGTTAAGGCGCAACATGGGTTAGGTTAAGGCGCAACATGGGTTAGGTTAAGGCGCAACATGGGTTAGGTTAAGGCGCAACATGGGTTAGGTTAAGGTACAATATGGGTTAGGTTAAGGTACAATATGGGTTAGGTTAAGGTACAATATGGGTTAGGTTAAGGTACAATATGGGTTAGGTTAAGG
>NW_025726669.1:10000-17500 GCF_021461395.2 Schistocerca americana
CTGTCTTAAGCAACCAACGCCTTTCATGGTTTCCCATGAGCGTCGATTCGGGCGCCTTAACTCGGCGTTTGGTTCATCCCACAGCGCCAGTTCTGCTTACCAAAAGTGGCCCACTTGGCACTCCGATCCGAGTCGTTTGCTCGCGGCTTCAGCATATCAAGCAAGCCGGAGATCTCACCCATTTAAAGTTTGAGAATAGGTTGAGGTCGTTTCGGCCCCAAGGCCTCTAATCATTCGCTTTACCGGATGAGACTCGTACGAGCACCAGCTATCCTGAGGGAAACTTCGGAGGGAACCAGCTACTAGATGGTTCGATTAGTCTTTCGCCCCTATACCCAGCTCCGACGATCGATTTGCACGTCAGAATCGCTACGGACCTCCATCAGGGTTTCCCCTGACTTCGTCCTGGCCAGGCATAGTTCACCATCTTTCGGGTCCCAACGTGTACGCTCTAGGTGCGCCTCACCTCGCAATGAGGACGAGACGCCCCGGGAGTGCGGAGGCCGCCGCCCCGTGAAGGGCGGGGAAGCCCCATCCTCCCTCGGCCCGCGCAAGGCGAGACCTTCACTTTCATTACGCCTTTAGGTTTCGTACAGCCCAATGACTCGCGCACATGTTAGACTCCTTGGTCCGTGTTTCAAGACGGGTCGTGAAATTGTCCAAAGCTGAAGCGCCGCTGACGGGAGCGATTATTCCGCCCGAGAGCATCCCGAGCCAACAGCGGCGCGGGTCCGGGGCCGGGCCAGGTAGGTCCGTCATCCGGGAAGAACCGCGCGCGCTTGCCGGGAGCCCGAGCGCCCAAAGGGGCGAATCGACTCCTCCAGATATACCGCCGGGCAGCCAGCCAGGACACCGGGGCTCTGCCCAACAGACGCGAACCGAGGCCCGCGGAAGGACAGGCTGCGCACCCGGGCCGTAGGCCGGCACCCAGCGGGTCGCGACGTCCTACTAGGGGAGAAGTGCGGCCCACCGCACACCGGAACGGCCCCACCCCGCGGCGAGTGGAAAGGCAACCGGACACGACCCCGCCGCGGATTGCTCCGCGCGGGCGGCCGGCCCCATCTGCCGAGGGCGGAGGCCAGTGGCCGGATGGGCGTGAATCTCACCCGTTCGACCTTTCGGACTTCTCACGTTTACCCCAGAACGGTTTCACGTACTTTTGAACTCTCTCTTCAAAGTTCTTTTCAACTTTCCCTCACGGTACTTGTTCGCTATCGGTCTCGTGGTCATATTTAGTCTCAGATGGAGTTTACCACCCACTTGGAGCTGCACTCTCAAGCAACCCGACTCGAAGGAGAGGTCCCGCCGACGCTCGCACCGGCCGCTACGGGCCTGGCACCCTCTACGGGCCGTGGCCTCATTCAAGTTGGACTTGGGCTCGGCGCGAGGCGTCGGGGTAGTGGACCCTCCCAAACACCACATGCCACGACAGGCGGCAGCCTGCGGGGTTCGGTGCTGGACTCTTCCCTGTTCGCTCGCCGCTACTGGGGGAATCCTTGTTAGTTTCTTTTCCTCCGCTTAGTAATATGCTTAAATTCAGCGGGTAGTCTCGCCTGCTCTGAGGTCGTTGTACGAGGTGTCGCACGCCACACCGCCAGCCGGCTGTGCACGCTACCGAGTAAGTACCGGTATGCGAACCGCCAGGCGACGGGCGCGCATCGCACGTTTAAGGAGGCGCGGCCGGCCCCACAGGCGGCCGCGACGCTCCCAGGTCTGCGAAGCGGGGCAAACGCCGCGCGCTTCAGTATACGTAGCCGACCCTCAGCCAGACGTGGCCCGGGAACGGAATCCATGGACCGCAATGTGCGTTCGAAACGTCGATGTTCATGTGTCCTGCAGTTCACATGTCGACGCGCAATTTGCTGCGTTCTTCATCGACCCACGAGCCGAGTGATCCACCGTCCTGGGTGATCTTTTCTTAGTTTACACTGTCTCTTTCAAGACAGTTGCATAGGCGGGACGTAGGCGTGTGGCGGCCCCTGTTCAAGCGTTCTGTGTCCAACGGCCTCACGGCCGATGGGCGTCGTACGGCTCCACACCGGAGCGGACAGGCAGTCGGGCGAAAGTCATTCAAAACCGGCGCCAGGCGCCAGGTGCCGCAGGCCAGCCGCTCCAGCGCTTCAGCGCTCGTACCACACAACATTGGCGTTAGTTTTGAGAAGCACGCGTGGTTCCGCACGCGGCGCACGGCTACTGCGAGCCGTACAGGTAGCGTGTTGCGCGACACGACACGCACATCGAAAGACATGCAGTCTAGTCGGTAATGATCCTTCCGCAGGTTCACCTACGGAAACCTTGTTACGACTTTTACTTCCTCTAAATGATCAAGTTTGGTCATCTTTCCGGTAGCATCGGCAACGACAGAGTCAATGCCGCGTACCAGTCCGAAGACCTCACTAAATCATTCAATCGGTAGTAGCGACGGGCGGTGTGTACAAAGGGCAGGGACGTAATCAACGCGAGCTTATGACTCGCGCTTACTGGGAATTCCTCGTTCATGGGGAACAATTGCAAGCCCCAATCCCTAGCACGAAGGAGGTTCAGCGGGTTACCCCGACCTTTCGGCCTAGGAAGACACGCTGATTCCTTCAGTGTAGCGCGCGTGCGGCCCAGAACATCTAAGGGCATCACAGACCTGTTATTGCTCAATCTCGTGCGGCTAGAAGCCGCCTGTCCCTCTAAGAAGAAAAGTAATCGCTGACAGCACGAAGGATGTCACGCGACTAGTTAGCAGGCTAGAGTCTCGTTCGTTATCGGAATTAACCAGACAAATCGCTCCACCAACTAAGAACGGCCATGCACCACCACCCACCGAATCAAGAAAGAGCTATCAATCTGTCAATCCTTCCGGTGTCCGGGCCTGGTGAGGTTTCCCGTGTTGAGTCAAATTAAGCCGCAGGCTCCACTCCTGGTGGTGCCCTTCCGTCAATTCCTTTAAGTTTCAGCTTTGCAACCATACTTCCCCCGGAACCCAAAAGCTTTGGTTTCCCGGAGGCTGCCCGCCGAGTCATCGGAGGAACTGCGGCGGATCGCTGGCTGGCATCGTTTATGGTTAGAACTAGGGCGGTATCTGATCGCCTTCGAACCTCTAACTTTCGTTCTTGATTAATGAAAACATACTTGGCAAATGCTTTCGCTTCTGTTCGTCTTGCGACGATCCAAGAATTTCACCTCTAACGTCGCAATACGAATGCCCCCGCCTGTCCCTATTAATCATTACCTCGGGTTCCGAAAACCAACAAAATAGAACCGAGGTCCTATTCCATTATTCCATGCACACAGTATTCAGGCGGGCTTGCCTGCTTTAAGCACTCTAATTTGTTCAAAGTAAACGTGCCGGCCCACCGAGACACTCACTCAAGAGCACCCTGGTAGGATTGCAACGGGGTCCGCCTCGGGACGCACGAGCACGCACGAGGCGCGTCGCACGCCTTCAGCTCGCCCCACCGGCAGGACGTCCCACGATACATGCCAGTTAAACACCGACGGGCGGTGAACCAACAGCGTGGGACACAAATCCAACTACGAGCTTTTTAACCGCAACAACTTTAATATACGCTATTGGAGCTGGAATTACCGCGGCTGCTGGCACCAGACTTGCCCTCCAATAGATACTCGTTAAAGGATTTAAAGTGTACTCATTCCGATTACGGGGCCTCGGATGAGTCCCGTATCGTTATTTTTCGTCACTACCTCCCCGTGCCGGGAGTGGGTAATTTGCGCGCCTGCTGCCTTCCTTGGATGTGGTAGCCGTTTCTCAGGCTCCCTCTCCGGAATCGAACCCTGATTCCCCGTTACCCGTTACAACCATGGTAGGCGCAGAACCTACCATCGACAGTTGATAAGGCAGACATTTGAAAGATGCGTCGCCGGTACGAGGACCGTGCGATCAGCCCAAAGTTATTCAGAGTCACCAAGGCAAACAGACCGGACGAGCCGACCGATTGGTTTTGATCTAATAAAAGCGTCCCTTCCATCTCTGGTCGGGACTCTGTTTGCATGTATTAGCTCTAGAATTACCACAGTTATCCAAGTAACGTGGGTACGATCTAAGGAACCATAACTGATTTAATGAGCCATTCGCGGTTTCACCTTAATGCGGCTTGTACTGAGACATGCATGGCTTAATCTTTGAGACAAGCATATGACTACTGGCAGGATCAACCAGGGAGCTGCGTCAACTAGAGCTGAGCAGCCGGCCGCCCGGGAGTGTGTCCCGGGGGCCCGCGCGAACACGCAAGCGTCCGCTCAATTATTCTGCAAACAGGAGGAGGCTGAGCTCCCCTGCACAATACACCTCGAAACCCTCTCAGGTCCCGGCGGCGCGCAGCGCCGTCCTAAGTACTTGGTCGGGTTCGAGAGAGGCGCAATCGCCCGGAGTTTGGCGAGTAGACGCTTTAGGTGCGACCACCCGTGCTCCCAACTGAGCTTGCCGCTGCCGACAGAGGCCCGGGAGCGTGCTGTCGTGGCATTGCCGGCGGGAGACAACACGCGCCACCTACGGTGGCCGGCAGCTCCAACGCCAGCGCCACAGAAGGACAAAAGCCCCACTTGGGTGCCGAAGCGAACTCTCCCAGCACAGCGCACGCGCCAACACGTCCGCACAGCTGCGATACAATCCACCTGCGAGAACCGCAGAGGCGACCGAGCAGCAGACGGCGTCGCGGCGCCGAGCGCCGGGCGGCGGCGCATCCTCAGCGCACACAGTCCTCAATCGGACCAGCACACTGCAGATGTCCACCGCGCTTCGCACCGGGCCCGCGAGGACCTACTTTGGCCGCACGGCGCCGCGTGCAGGGTGCGCCGGCGCGCAGCTGCGCCGCCTGCCGCCTCCGTCGGCCGGCGCGCCTGCCACTGGCCGCCCCCACCAGCCGGCTGTAGCGCGTGCGCCCACGCACCGCGCGGCCAGCACGCCGGAAGGCCCCCCCTCACCGGCCGGGGACGGTCCCACCCAGCCACCGCCGCGTATCGCTTCACACCCACATGCCATTCACGTTCGTGGGCATGGTGGGTATCGCTGAAACAACCGGTTGGTAGCTCAACCGATCGTCGCCATCACTGATTCACCTCTAGCGAGAACAACCGCACCACAACGGTTTACCAGTTCTTCATTTGCGTAACGTCACCAGCAAACGTAGACGTCCATCGCCATTTGCAAATTCAACGATTGTTGCATGCCTGTGTCAGGTGTCACGACACACTATGTCTGCCCACATACACGCAACAACATGTGCACGCTTCGCGAACACGTGGAAGGTGGCCCCCGTACGTATGCGATGTCCATTGCGCGAACGACTGTCAACCGGCCTCTGTCGCATGTCGCAGATGTGGAACGCAGTGCACCATGCTATCACGGTGTGTGAGAAGAGACGACTACGTCTGACAACACGCGCCACTACATCAACAGACGGCTCATGCTGATCGCCATCCACGGCATACCATACTGCAATCCAGCTCTTATAGGGAGACGACACGTAGCTGAGTGCACAATATTTGGACCGTATGGTTCGCCGTTGTTGGCGCAGTCGTGGTACGGTCACACATGTACCACGATGTATCATTCAGTACATGAGGACCAATGTGCGGTACAGTGTGTGATTTGGACGTACAACATCAGCGGACAGTTGCCACAAGCCGTACCACAACGTAGGCTGTGCTTCGCCATGCGAATGCCAATGAACAACTGCGAAGGGCATTGAGCATGTACGTCCTGCCGCCATCCGCATTACAGTGTATAGCTGCAAGGTGTTTAACATGAAGCGATACTCTGGGGACCGGGCAGTGCGAGTAGCAAACTATATTGCGGGGGTTGCAGTTAGGCAACACTACACTAATTTAACGCGTCGTATGACAATTACAGAGCAGGTTAAGGCCCAACGTGTGTTGGGTTAAGGCCCAACGTGTGTTGGGTTAAGGCCCAACGTGTGTTGGGTTAAGGCCCAACGTGTGTTGGGTTAAGGCCCAACGTGTGTTGGGTTAAGGCCCAACGTGTGTTGGGTTAAGGCCCAACGTGTGTTGGGTTAAGGCCCAACGTGTGTTGGGTTAAGGCCCAACGTGTGTTGGGTTAAGGCCCAACGTGTGTTGGGTTAAGGCCCAACGTGTGTTGGGTTAAGGCCCAACGTGTGTTGGGTTAAGGCCCAACGTGTGTTGGGTTAAGGCCCAACGTGTGTTGGGTTAAGGCCCAACGTGTGTTGGGTTAAGGCCCAACGTGTGTTGGGTTAAGGCCCAACGTGTGTTGGGTTAAGGCCCAACGTGTGTTGGGTTAAGGCCCAACGTGTGTTGGGTTAAGGCCCAACGTGTGTTGGGTTAAGGCCCAACGTGTGTTGGGTTAAGGCCCAACGTGTGTTGGGTTAAGGCCCAACGTGTGTTGGGTTAAGGCGCAACATAGGTTAGGTTAAGGCGCAACATAGGTTAGGTTAAGGCGCAACATAGGTTAGGTTAAGGCGCAACATAGGTTAGGTTAAGGCGCAACATAGGTTAGGTTAAGGCGCAACATAGGTTAGGTTAAGGCGCAACATAGGTTAGGTTACGGCGCAACATAGGTTAGGTTAAGGCGCAACATAGGTTAGGTTAAGGCGCAACATAGGTTAGGTTACGGCGCAACATAGGTTAGGTTAAGGCGCAACATAGGTTAGGTTAAGGCGCAACATAGGTTAGGTTAAGGCGCAACATAGGTTAGGTTAAGGCGCAACATAGGTTAGGTTAAGGCGCAACATAGGTTAGGTTAAGGCGCAACATAGGTTAGGTTAAGGCGCAACATAGGTTAGGTTACGGCGCAACATAGGTTAGGTTAAGGCGCAACATAGGTTAGGTTAAGGCGCAACATAGGTTAGGTTAAGGCGCAACATAGGTTAGGTTATGGCGCAACATAGGTTAGGTTACGGCGCAACATAGGTTAGGTTACGGCGCAACATAGGTTAGGTTAAGGCGCAACATAGGTTAGGTTAAGGCGCAACATAGGTTAGGTTAAGGCGCAACATAGGTTAGGTTAAGGCGCAACATAGGTTAGGTTAAGGCGCAACATAGGTTAGGTTAAGGCGCAACATAGGTTAGGTTAAGGCGCAACATAGGTTAGGTTAAGGCGCAACATGGGTTAGGTTAAGGCGCAACATGGGTTAGGTTAAGGCGCAACATGGGTTAGGTTAAGGCGCAACATGGGTTAGGTTAAGGCGCAACATGGGTTAGGTTAAGGCGCAACATGGGTTAGGTTAAGGCGCAACATGGGTTAGGTTAAGGCGCAACATGGGTTAGGTTAAGGCGCAACATGGGTTAGGTTAAGGCGCAACATGGGTTAGGTTAAGGCGCAACATGGGTTAGGTTAAGGCGCAACATGGGTTAGGTTAAGGTACAATATGGGTTAGGTTAAGGTACAATATGGGTTAGGTTAAGGTACAATATGGGTTAGGTTAAGGTACAATATGGGTTAGGTTAAGGTACAATATGGGTTAGGTTAAGGTACAATATGGGTTAGGTTAAGGTACAATATGGGTTAGGTTAAGG
>NW_025726669.1:22500-25000 GCF_021461395.2 Schistocerca americana
GGCGGCACGGATGGTCACATCTGCCGCTTTCAACGCACCCACTCGGGTGCGGGAGTAACTATGACTCTCTTAAGGTGGCCAAGTGGCGGCGGTGTGGCTGCATCCGGACTTGGCTTTTCGAAGTGCGGTCTTGATGTAGTCGTGCTGCTGCTGCGAGGTGCCTTCCTTGGGTTATGGTTACAGGGAGAGTGATGCGCAATACATGGGCCTAGCCCTCTTAGCCTCTCCTCTCCTGCGGTCTTCTCCCCTTCTCGTGGGCCCGCTGATTTTTGCAGAGTGGAAGACCGCACCAGGGGCTTGGGGGGGTTACCAGCCCCCCCTCGCATTATCCCTTTATAGTTGGGGGCAGCCGACAAGAAACAAGAGATGGTGGCCCTTCCGCTGAAGGTGCCACCCCAGCTACCCCAGCACCTATTCGGCCAACCGGCCGTAACGAAAATGCGATAGTTTGTGTAGCTCCCTTTGCTTGCAGTGAGTCATAGTTACTCCCGCCGTTTACCCGCGCTTGCTTGAATTTCTTCACGTTGACATTCAGAGCACTGGGCAGAAATCACATTGCGTCAACACCCGCTAGGGCCATCGCAATGCTTTGTTTTAATTAGACAGTCGGATTCCCCCAGTCCGTGCCAGTTCTGAGTTGATCGTTGAATGGCGGCCGAAGAGAATCCGCGCACCCGCGCGCCCCCGGAGGAGCACGCTAAGGCGGACGCGGCCTCGCAGCAAGGAAGATCCGTGGGAGGCCAAGGCACGGGACCGAGCTCGGATCCTGCACGCAGGTTGAAGCACCGGGGCGCGAACGCCGCGCAGGCGCGCGCATCCTGCACCGCCGGCCAGCACGAGGCCAACCAACGGCGAGAGCAGACCACGCCCGCGCTAAACGCCCGCACTTACCGGCACCCCTACGGCACTCACCTCGCCCAGGCCCGGCACGTTAGCGCTGACCCACTTCCCGACCAAGCCCGACACGCCCCGATCCTCAGAGCCAATCCTTATCCCGAAGTTACGGATCCAATTTGCCGACTTCCCTTACCTACATTATTCTATCGACTAGAGGCTCTTCACCTTGGAGACCTGCTGCGGATATGGGTACGAACCGGCGCGACACCTCCACGTGGCCCTCTCCCGGATTTTCAAGGTCCGAGGGGAAGATCGGGACACCGCCGCAACTGCGGTGCTCTTCGCGTTCCAAACCCTATCTCCCTGCTAGAGGATTCCAGGGAACTCGAACGCTCATGCAGAAAAGAAAACTCTTCCCCGATCTCCCGACGGCGTCTCCGGGTCCTTTTGGGTTACCCCGACGAGCATCTCTAAAAGAGGGGCCCGACTTGTATCGGTTCCGCTGCCGGGTTCCGGAATAGGAACCGGATTCCCTTTCGCCCAACGGGGGCCAGCACAAAGTGCATCATGCTATGACGGCCCCCATCAACATCGGATTTCTCCTAGGGCTTAGGATCGACTGACTCGTGTGCAACGGCTGTTCACACGAAACCCTTCTCCGCGTCAGCCCTCCAGGGCCTCGCTGGAGTATTTGCTACTACCACCAAGATCTGCACCGACGGCGGCTCCAGGCAGGCTCACGCCCAGACCCTTCTGCGCCCACCGCCGCGACCCTCCTACTCGTCAGGGCTTCGCGGCCGGCCGCAAGGACCGGCCATGACTGCCAGACTGACGGCCGAGTATAGGCACGACGCTTCAGCGCCATCCATTTTCAGGGCTAGTTGCTTCGGCAGGTGAGTTGTTACACACTCCTTAGCGGATTCCGACTTCCATGGCCACCGTCCTGCTGTCTTAAGCAACCAACGCCTTTCATGGTTTCCCATGAGCGTCGATTCGGGCGCCTTAACTCGGCGTTTGGTTCATCCCACAGCGCCAGTTCTGCTTACCAAAAGTGGCCCACTTGGCACTCCGATCCGAGTCGTTTGCTCGCGGCTTCAGCATATCAAGCAAGCCGGAGATCTCACCCATTTAAAGTTTGAGAATAGGTTGAGGTCGTTTCGGCCCCAAGGCCTCTAATCATTCGCTTTACCGGATGAGACTCGTACGAGCACCAGCTATCCTGAGGGAAACTTCGGAGGGAACCAGCTACTAGATGGTTCGATTAGTCTTTCGCCCCTATACCCAGCTCCGACGATCGATTTGCACGTCAGAATCGCTACGGACCTCCATCAGGGTTTCCCCTGACTTCGTCCTGGCCAGGCATAGTTCACCATCTTTCGGGTCCCAACGTGTACGCTCTAGGTGCGCCTCACCTCGCAATGAGGACGAGACGCCCCGGGAGTGCGGAGGCCGCCGCCCCGTGAAGGGCGGGGAAGCCCCATCCTCCCTCGGCCCGCGCAAGGCGAGACCTTCACTTTCATTACGCCTTTAGGTTTCGTACAGCCCAATGACTCGCGCACATGTTAGACTCCTTGGTCCGTGTTTCAAGACGGGTCGTGAAATTGTCCAAAGCTGAAGCGCCGCTGACGGGAGCGATTATTCCGCCCGAGAGCATCCCGAGCCA
>NW_025726669.1:30000-32500 GCF_021461395.2 Schistocerca americana
CATCCGCATTACAGTGTATAGCTGCAAGGTGTTTAACATGAAGCGATACTCTGGGGACCGGGCAGTGCGAGTAGCAAACTATATTGCGGGGGTTGCAGTTAGGCAACACTACACTAATTTAACGCGTCGTATGACAATTACAGAGCAGGTTAAGGCCCAACGTGTGTTGGGTTAAGGCCCAACGTGTGTTGGGTTAAGGCCCAACGTGTGTTGGGTTAAGGCCCAACGTGTGTTGGGTTAAGGCCCAACGTGTGTTGGGTTAAGGCCCAACGTGTGTTGGGTTAAGGCCCAACGTGTGTTGGGTTAAGGCCCAACGTGTGTTGGGTTAAGGCCCAACGTGTGTTGGGTTAAGGCCCAACGTGTGTTGGGTTAAGGCCCAACGTGTGTTGGGTTAAGGCCCAACGTGTGTTGGGTTAAGGCCCAACGTGTGTTGGGTTAAGGCCCAACGTGTGTTGGGTTAAGGCCCAACGTGTGTTGGGTTAAGGCCCAACGTGTGTTGGGTTAAGGCCCAACGTGTGTTGGGTTAAGGCCCAACGTGTGTTGGGTTAAGGCCCAACGTGTGTTGGGTTAAGGCCCAACGTGTGTTGGGTTAAGGCCCAACGTGTGTTGGGTTAAGGCCCAACGTGTGTTGGGTTAAGGCCCAACGTGTGTTGGGTTAAGGCCCAACGTGTGTTGGGTTAAGGCGCAACATAGGTTAGGTTAAGGCGCAACATAGGTTAGGTTAAGGCGCAACATAGGTTAGGTTAAGGCGCAACATAGGTTAGGTTAAGGCGCAACATAGGTTAGGTTAAGGCGCAACATAGGTTAGGTTAAGGCGCAACATAGGTTAGGTTACGGCGCAACATAGGTTAGGTTAAGGCGCAACATAGGTTAGGTTAAGGCGCAACATAGGTTAGGTTACGGCGCAACATAGGTTAGGTTAAGGCGCAACATAGGTTAGGTTAAGGCGCAACATAGGTTAGGTTAAGGCGCAACATAGGTTAGGTTAAGGCGCAACATAGGTTAGGTTAAGGCGCAACATAGGTTAGGTTAAGGCGCAACATAGGTTAGGTTAAGGCGCAACATAGGTTAGGTTAAGGCGCAACATAGGTTAGGTTACGGCGCAACATAGGTTAGGTTAAGGCGCAACATAGGTTAGGTTAAGGCGCAACATAGGTTAGGTTATGGCGCAACATAGGTTAGGTTACGGCGCAACATAGGTTAGGTTACGGCGCAACATAGGTTAGGTTACGGCGCAACATAGGTTAGGTTAAGGCGCAACATAGGTTAGGTTAAGGCGCAACATAGGTTAGGTTAAGGCGCAACATAGGTTAGGTTAAGGCGCAACATAGGTTAGGTTAAGGCGCAACATAGGTTAGGTTAAGGCGCAACATAGGTTAGGTTAAGGCGCAACATGGGTTAGGTTAAGGCGCAACATGGGTTAGGTTAAGGCGCAACATGGGTTAGGTTAAGGCGCAACATGGGTTAGGTTAAGGCGCAACATGGGTTAGGTTAAGGCGCAACATGGGTTAGGTTAAGGCGCAACATGGGTTAGGTTAAGGCGCAACATGGGTTAGGTTAAGGCGCAACATGGGTTAGGTTAAGGCGCAACATGGGTTAGGTTAAGGCGCAACATGGGTTAGGTTAAGGCGCAACATGGGTTAGGTTAAGGCGCAACATGGGTTAGGTTAAGGCGCAACATGGGTTAGGTTAAGGTACAATATGGGTTAGGTTAAGGTACAATATGGGTTAGGTTAAGGTACAATATGGGTTAGGTTAAGGTACAATATGGGTTAGGTTAAGGTACAATATGGGTTAGGTTAAGGTACAATATGGGTTAGGTTAAGGTACAATATGGGTTAGGTTAAGGTACAATATGGGTTAGGTTAAGGTACAATACGGGTTAGGTTAAGGTACAATACGGGTTAGGTTAAGGTACAATACGGGTTAGGTTAAGGTACAATACGGGTTAGGTTAAGGTACAATACGGGTTAGGTTAAGGTACAATACGGGTTAGGTTAAGGTACAATACGGGTTAGGTTAAGGCACTTGGGGGGGGGGGGGGGCCCGGTTTGTTGATTGTGATTATCGTAAGTAAATGACTGCGGCATCATCTGATTTGCCACGTCAGGGTGCACCTTTGGCTCATAACAGGCGGCGCTCTGATTCCATGCTTGTGGCAGACCTGTGTCTTTCATTCCTGCCATTGTTTGTGTGGTGTGACAGGAGGCAGTATTGTGATGTTGGGTGCACCCCTGTCTGGGACATGTGTGGGTGTTGGTGGCTTAGCTGAGCAATGGTGGTTGTCGGAAGGGTGGGATATTCTGTTTTCCGAGTGGACCTCCCGGTCTGGTTATGATAGTGTGGATTGTCTAATGTGGCAGAGAGGATGCACTGGGTGTTGTTCCATGCTGGTGCTTACATATTGTCTGTGTGCCTGTTACAGGCAGAGAGTAGTGCGTGATAAGAGTGTCTGGCTGACGTGTGATTGTGAGCAGAGTCTTTCAGCATGTATACGGAC
>NW_025726669.1:42500-45000 GCF_021461395.2 Schistocerca americana
CTGCAAGGTGTTTAACATGAAGCGATACTCTGGGGACCGGGCAGTGCGAGTAGCAAACTATATTGCGGGGGTTGCAGTTAGGCAACACTACACTAATTTAACGCGTCGTATGACAATTACAGAGCAGGTTAAGGCCCAACGTGTGTTGGGTTAAGGCCCAACGTGTGTTGGGTTAAGGCCCAACGTGTGTTGGGTTAAGGCCCAACGTGTGTTGGGTTAAGGCCCAACGTGTGTTGGGTTAAGGCCCAACGTGTGTTGGGTTAAGGCCCAACGTGTGTTGGGTTAAGGCCCAACGTGTGTTGGGTTAAGGCCCAACGTGTGTTGGGTTAAGGCCCAACGTGTGTTGGGTTAAGGCCCAACGTGTGTTGGGTTAAGGCCCAACGTGTGTTGGGTTAAGGCCCAACGTGTGTTGGGTTAAGGCCCAACGTGTGTTGGGTTAAGGCCCAACGTGTGTTGGGTTAAGGCCCAACGTGTGTTGGGTTAAGGCCCAACGTGTGTTGGGTTAAGGCCCAACGTGTGTTGGGTTAAGGCCCAACGTGTGTTGGGTTAAGGCCCAACGTGTGTTGGGTTAAGGCCCAACGTGTGTTGGGTTAAGGCCCAACGTGTGTTGGGTTAAGGCCCAACGTGTGTTGGGTTAAGGCGCAACATAGGTTAGGTTAAGGCGCAACATAGGTTAGGTTAAGGCGCAACATAGGTTAGGTTAAGGCGCAACATAGGTTAGGTTAAGGCGCAACATAGGTTAGGTTAAGGCGCAACATAGGTTAGGTTACGGCGCAACATAGGTTAGGTTAAGGCGCAACATAGGTTAGGTTAAGGCGCAACATAGGTTAGGTTACGGCGCAACATAGGTTAGGTTAAGGCGCAACATAGGTTAGGTTAAGGCGCAACATAGGTTAGGTTAAGGCGCAACATAGGTTAGGTTAAGGCGCAACATAGGTTAGGTTAAGGCGCAACATAGGTTAGGTTAAGGCGCAACATAGGTTAGGTTAAGGCGCAACATAGGTTAGGTTAAGGCGCAACATAGGTTAGGTTACGGCGCAACATAGGTTAGGTTAAGGCGCAACATAGGTTAGGTTAAGGCGCAACATAGGTTAGGTTAAGGCGCAACATAGGTTAGGTTATGGCGCAACATAGGTTAGGTTACGGCGCAACATAGGTTAGGTTACGGCGCAACATAGGTTAGGTTAAGGCGCAACATAGGTTAGGTTAAGGCGCAACATAGGTTAGGTTAAGGCGCAACATAGGTTAGGTTAAGGCGCAACATAGGTTAGGTTAAGGCGCAACATAGGTTAGGTTAAGGCGCAACATAGGTTAGGTTAAGGCGCAACATGGGTTAGGTTAAGGCGCAACATGGGTTAGGTTAAGGCGCAACATGGGTTAGGTTAAGGCGCAACATGGGTTAGGTTAAGGCGCAACATGGGTTAGGTTAAGGCGCAACATGGGTTAGGTTAAGGCGCAACATGGGTTAGGTTAAGGCGCAACATGGGTTAGGTTAAGGCGCAACATGGGTTAGGTTAAGGCGCAACATGGGTTAGGTTAAGGCGCAACATGGGTTAGGTTAAGGCGCAACATGGGTTAGGTTAAGGCGCAACATGGGTTAGGTTAAGGTACAATATGGGTTAGGTTAAGGTACAATATGGGTTAGGTTAAGGTACAATATGGGTTAGGTTAAGGTACAATATGGGTTAGGTTAAGGTACAATATGGGTTAGGTTAAGGTACAATATGGGTTAGGTTAAGGTACAATATGGGTTAGGTTAAGGTACAATATGGGTTAGGTTAAGGTACAATACGGGTTAGGTTAAGGTACAATACGGGTTAGGTTAAGGTACAATACGGGTTAGGTTAAGGTACAATACGGGTTAGGTTAAGGTACAATACGGGTTAGGTTAAGGTACAATACGGGTTAGGTTAAGGTACAATACGGGTTAGGTTAAGGCACTTGGGGGGGGGGGGGGGCCCGGTTTGTTGATTGTGATTATCGTAAGTAAATGACTGCGGCATCATCTGATTTGCCACGTCAGGGTGCACCTTTGGCTCATAACAGGCGGCGCTCTGATTCCATGCTTGTGGCAGACCTGTGTCTTTCATTCCTGCCATTGTTTGTGTGGTGTGACAGGAGGCAGTATTGTGATGTTGGGTGCACCCCTGTCTGGGACATGTGTGGGTGTTGGTGGCTTAGCTGAGCAATGGTGGTTGTCGGAAGGGTGGGATATTCTGTTTTCCGAGTGGACCTCCCGGTCTGGTTATGATAGTGTGGATTGTCTAATGTGGCAGAGAGGATGCACTGGGTGTTGTTCCATGCTGGTGCTTACATATTGTCTGTGTGCCTGTTACAGGCAGAGAGTAGTGCGTGATAAGAGTGTCTGGCTGACGTGTGATTGTGAGCAGAGTCTTTCAGCATGTATACGGACAGGTCTATACATTATCTGTATTCTGATGGCTCTATCTATTACTAATCAGCGCCGTGTATACGTTTAATCCGGTTCCAGTCGAAACTA
>NW_025726670.1:5000-7500 GCF_021461395.2 Schistocerca americana
GCGCACGCGCCAACACGTCCGCACAGCTGCGATACAATCCACCTGCGAGAACCGCAGAGGCGACCGAGCAGCAGACGGCGTCGCGGCGCCGAGCGCCGGGCGGCGGCGCATCCTCAGCGCACACAGTCCTCAATCGGACCAGCACACTGCAGATGTCCACCGCGCTTCGCACCGGGCCCGCGAGGACCTACTTTGGCCGCACGGCGCCGCGTGCAGGGTGCGCCGGCGCGCAGCTGCGCCGCCTGCCGCCTCCGTCGGCCGGCGCGCCTGCCACTGGCCGCCCCCACCAGCCGGCTGTAGCGCGTGCGCCCACGCACCGCGCGGCCAGCACGCCGGAAGGCCCCCCCTCACCGGCCGGGGACGGTCCCACCCAGCCACCGCCGCGTATCGCTTCACACCCACATGCCATTCACGTTCGTGGGCATGGTGGGTATCGCTGAAACAACCGGTTGGTAGCTCAACCGATCGTCGCCATCACTGATTCACCTCTAGCGAGAACAACCGCACCACAACGGTTTACCAGTTCTTCATTTGCGTAACGTCACCAGCAAACGTAGACGTCCATCGCCATTTGCAAATTCAACGATTGTTGCATGCCTGTGTCAGGTGTCACGACACACTATGTCTGCCCACATACACGCAACAACATGTGCACGCTTCGCGAACACGTGGAAGGTGGCCCCCGTACGTATGCGATGTCCATTGCGCGAACGACTGTCAACCGGCCTCTGTCGCATGTCGCAGATGTGGAACGCAGTGCACCATGCTATCACGGTGTGTGAGAAGAGACGACTACGTCTGACAACACGCGCCACTACATCAACAGACGGCTCATGCTGATCGCCATCCACGGCATACCATACTGCAATCCAGCTCTTATAGGGAGACGACACGTAGCTGAGTGCACAATATTTGGACCGTATGGTTCGCCGTTGTTGGCGCAGTCGTGGTACGGTCACACATGTACCACGATGTATCATTCAGTACATGAGGACCAATGTGCGGTACAGTGTGTGATTTGGACGTACAACATCAGCGGACAGTTGCCACAAGCCGTACCACAACGTAGGCTGTGCTTCGCCATGCGAATGCCAATGAACAACTGCGAAGGGCATTGAGCATGTACGTCCTGCCGCCATCCGCATTACAGTGTATAGCTGCAAGGTGTTTAACATGAAGCGATACTCTGGGGACCGGGCAGTGCGAGTAGCAAACTATATTGCGGGGGTTGCAGTTAGGCAACACTACACTAATTTAACGCGTCGTATGACAATTACAGAGCAGGTTAAGGCCCAACGTGTGTTGGGTTAAGGCCCAACGTGTGTTGGGTTAAGGCCCAACGTGTGTTGGGTTAAGGCCCAACGTGTGTTGGGTTAAGGCCCAACGTGTGTTGGGTTAAGGCCCAACGTGTGTTGGGTTAAGGCCCAACGTGTGTTGGGTTAAGGCCCAACGTGTGTTGGGTTAAGGCCCAACGTGTGTTGGGTTAAGGCCCAACGTGTGTTGGGTTAAGGCCCAACGTGTGTTGGGTTAAGGCCCAACGTGTGTTGGGTTAAGGCCCAACGTGTGTTGGGTTAAGGCCCAACGTGTGTTGGGTTAAGGCCCAACGTGTGTTGGGTTAAGGCCCAACGTGTGTTGGGTTAAGGCCCAACGTGTGTTGGGTTAAGGCCCAACGTGTGTTGGGTTAAGGCCCAACGTGTGTTGGGTTAAGGCCCAACGTGTGTTGGGTTAAGGCCCAACGTGTGTTGGGTTAAGGCGCAACATAGGTTAGGTTAAGGCGCAACATAGGTTAGGTTAAGGCGCAACATAGGTTAGGTTAAGGCGCAACATAGGTTAGGTTAAGGCGCAACATAGGTTAGGTTAAGGCGCAACATAGGTTAGGTTACGGCGCAACATAGGTTAGGTTAAGGCGCAACATAGGTTAGGTTAAGGCGCAACATAGGTTAGGTTACGGCGCAACATAGGTTAGGTTAAGGCGCAACATAGGTTAGGTTAAGGCGCAACATAGGTTAGGTTAAGGCGCAACATAGGTTAGGTTAAGGCGCAACATAGGTTAGGTTAAGGCGCAACATAGGTTAGGTTAAGGCGCAACATAGGTTAGGTTAAGGCGCAACATAGGTTAGGTTAAGGCGCAACATAGGTTAGGTTAAGGCGCAACATAGGTTAGGTTACGGCGCAACATAGGTTAGGTTAAGGCGCAACATAGGTTAGGTTAAGGCGCAACATAGGTTAGGTTAAGGCGCAACATAGGTTAGGTTATGGCGCAACATAGGTTAGGTTACGGCGCAACATAGGTTAGGTTACGGCGCAACATAGGTTAGGTTAAGGCGCAACATAGGTTAGGTTAAGGCGCAACATAGGTTAGGTTAAGGCGCAACATAGGTTAGGTTAAGGCGCAACATAGGTTAGGTTAAGGCGCAACATAGGTTAGGTTAAGGCGCAACATAGGTTAGGTTAAGGCGCAACATAGGTTAGGTTAAGGCGCAACATGGGTTAGGTTAAG
>NW_025726670.1:17500-20000 GCF_021461395.2 Schistocerca americana
GCATCCTCAGCGCACACAGTCCTCAATCGGACCAGCACACTGCAGATGTCCACCGCGCTTCGCACCGGGCCCGCGAGGACCTACTTTGGCCGCACGGCGCCGCGTGCAGGGTGCGCCGGCGCGCAGCTGCGCCGCCTGCCGCCTCCGTCGGCCGGCGCGCCTGCCACTGGCCGCCCCCACCAGCCGGCTGTAGCGCGTGCGCCCACGCACCGCGCGGCCAGCACGCCGGAAGGCCCCCCCTCACCGGCCGGGGACGGTCCCACCCAGCCACCGCCGCGTATCGCTTCACACCCACATGCCATTCACGTTCGTGGGCATGGTGGGTATCGCTGAAACAACCGGTTGGTAGCTCAACCGATCGTCGCCATCACTGATTCACCTCTAGCGAGAACAACCGCACCACAACGGTTTACCAGTTCTTCATTTGCGTAACGTCACCAGCAAACGTAGACGTCCATCGCCATTTGCAAATTCAACGATTGTTGCATGCCTGTGTCAGGTGTCACGACACACTATGTCTGCCCACATACACGCAACAACATGTGCACGCTTCGCGAACACGTGGAAGGTGGCCCCCGTACGTATGCGATGTCCATTGCGCGAACGACTGTCAACCGGCCTCTGTCGCATGTCGCAGATGTGGAACGCAGTGCACCATGCTATCACGGTGTGTGAGAAGAGACGACTACGTCTGACAACACGCGCCACTACATCAACAGACGGCTCATGCTGATCGCCATCCACGGCATACCATACTGCAATCCAGCTCTTATAGGGAGACGACACGTAGCTGAGTGCACAATATTTGGACCGTATGGTTCGCCGTTGTTGGCGCAGTCGTGGTACGGTCACACATGTACCACGATGTATCATTCAGTACATGAGGACCAATGTGCGGTACAGTGTGTGATTTGGACGTACAACATCAGCGGACAGTTGCCACAAGCCGTACCACAACGTAGGCTGTGCTTCGCCATGCGAATGCCAATGAACAACTGCGAAGGGCATTGAGCATGTACGTCCTGCCGCCATCCGCATTACAGTGTATAGCTGCAAGGTGTTTAACATGAAGCGATACTCTGGGGACCGGGCAGTGCGAGTAGCAAACTATATTGCGGGGGTTGCAGTTAGGCAACACTACACTAATTTAACGCGTCGTATGACAATTACAGAGCAGGTTAAGGCCCAACGTGTGTTGGGTTAAGGCCCAACGTGTGTTGGGTTAAGGCCCAACGTGTGTTGGGTTAAGGCCCAACGTGTGTTGGGTTAAGGCCCAACGTGTGTTGGGTTAAGGCCCAACGTGTGTTGGGTTAAGGCCCAACGTGTGTTGGGTTAAGGCCCAACGTGTGTTGGGTTAAGGCCCAACGTGTGTTGGGTTAAGGCCCAACGTGTGTTGGGTTAAGGCCCAACGTGTGTTGGGTTAAGGCCCAACGTGTGTTGGGTTAAGGCCCAACGTGTGTTGGGTTAAGGCCCAACGTGTGTTGGGTTAAGGCCCAACGTGTGTTGGGTTAAGGCCCAACGTGTGTTGGGTTAAGGCCCAACGTGTGTTGGGTTAAGGCCCAACGTGTGTTGGGTTAAGGCCCAACGTGTGTTGGGTTAAGGCCCAACGTGTGTTGGGTTAAGGCGCAACATAGGTTAGGTTAAGGCGCAACATAGGTTAGGTTAAGGCGCAACATAGGTTAGGTTAAGGCGCAACATAGGTTAGGTTAAGGCGCAACATAGGTTAGGTTAAGGCGCAACATAGGTTAGGTTACGGCGCAACATAGGTTAGGTTAAGGCGCAACATAGGTTAGGTTAAGGCGCAACATAGGTTAGGTTACGGCGCAACATAGGTTAGGTTAAGGCGCAACATAGGTTAGGTTAAGGCGCAACATAGGTTAGGTTAAGGCGCAACATAGGTTAGGTTAAGGCGCAACATAGGTTAGGTTAAGGCGCAACATAGGTTAGGTTAAGGCGCAACATAGGTTAGGTTAAGGCGCAACATAGGTTAGGTTAAGGCGCAACATAGGTTAGGTTAAGGCGCAACATAGGTTAGGTTACGGCGCAACATAGGTTAGGTTAAGGCGCAACATAGGTTAGGTTAAGGCGCAACATAGGTTAGGTTAAGGCGCAACATAGGTTAGGTTATGGCGCAACATAGGTTAGGTTACGGCGCAACATAGGTTAGGTTACGGCGCAACATAGGTTAGGTTAAGGCGCAACATAGGTTAGGTTAAGGCGCAACATAGGTTAGGTTAAGGCGCAACATAGGTTAGGTTAAGGCGCAACATAGGTTAGGTTAAGGCGCAACATAGGTTAGGTTAAGGCGCAACATAGGTTAGGTTAAGGCGCAACATAGGTTAGGTTAAGGCGCAACATGGGTTAGGTTAAGGCGCAACATGGGTTAGGTTAAGGCGCAACATGGGTTAGGTTAAGGCGCAACATGGGTTAGGTTAAGGCGCAACATGGGTTAGGTTAAGGCGCAACATGGGTTAGGTTAAGGCGCAACATGGGTTAGGTT
>NW_025726670.1:25000-30000 GCF_021461395.2 Schistocerca americana
TGCCGAGGCCCCCCTGGGCAACAGGAGCGTGGAAGTATCCCAGGGGGGTGTCCGCCGGAAGGCGGAACCATCTCCTGACGGCGGCCCGGATGGTAACGTCGGCCGACTTCAATGCACCCACCCGGGTGCGGCTGAGGGCCAGCCCGTGGTACAGGCCAGGGAGAAGTACGTTGGTGAGAGCGTGGAGGCGCTGTTGCGGCTTCAGCGGAGCTCGGGAGATGACGTCAAGCTGCTCCACCAGGTGGCTACGTGGATTGAAGACACAGCGACCCGCCGTGGAAAATTGCAGCCCCAGGTACCGGAAGGTTTCACCCACACGCAGGGCAGGCATGGTGGTATTGCCTGCTGTGAAGGTGACATTGCTGTCCACCTTCACCTTCTTCTCGCGCCCTGACGCGACTAAGGCGAGGGTGAAACACTTCCGGGCGTTGATCTGCAGCCCCAGGTGGGCGAGGGCTGCGGTAGCTGCGTCGATGAGGGACTGCAAGCCCCTCGGGGTCGCTGCAAACAGCAAGACGTCATCTGCAAAGGCCGCAGCGTTGACTCTGCGACCGAGGATCCGAGCTCCGATGTGGGAGGGCAGTTGGCCTAAAACGTAGTCCACCGCAAAGTTGAACAGGAGGGGGGAGAGGGGATCGCCCTGGCGAACGCCCCGTGCTGGCTGCACAGACACGCCCACGCCGGCGCCGTCCGCTATCACTGTCGTGCTGCCCTCGTAGCACCGCTCGACATACTCGACAAAGCAATCCGGCAGGCCATGCGCCTTCAGCACGGGGCGAAGGGCAGCATGATCTACCGAATCGAATGCCTTAGATACGTCGATCGATGCCACAAAGACAGAGCGGCAGGAGCGAACTGCGTCGGTGAGAGCAGTGTCCAAGATGAAGGTATTTTCCAACATCCCATCCCGAGGGATGAATGCCCGCTGACGTTCGTCCACAGCACATGCGCGCATCAGGCGTGACGCGAGAACCTTGTGAAAGGTCCGCGCCAACACCGAGCAGACCGTAATGGGGCGAAAGTCAGCGGGGGATGTTGGTGCAGCCGTTTTCGGGAGAAGGGACGTCCGCGCGCGAAGCAGGCGTTCCGGAAGGGCGCGGGCCAGAAGGAAGAGATTCATCACTTTCACCAGGACTTCGTGCGGCAGGCGCCGCAACTCCGCTGGGGTAAGGCCGTCCGGCCCGGCTGCTGATCCCCTGGGCGGCAACGCGGCGGCGACCTCCTCATGTGTGACCGGCCCCCATATGCACTCGAGAGCGACAGGCTCTGAGTGCGGGAGGAGGCGGTCACGAATGAAGCCCGCGCTGGAGATGGGCTTCTTGGTGAAGAGGTCCGCCCAGAAGTCCAGCAGACCAGGGATGGCAGGTGGCGGCTGGAGCAGGGTGCCATCCAAGAGGCCGCGCACGCAACGTGCACGCGACCGTCGGAAGGCATCCTGCGTTCTCGCGTACTCCCAGCGGCGCCGCTTGCGCTTCTGCGTCGGCGGCGCGGCAGGCGGCCGCTTCGATGGTTGGCGCGGCCGCTGTGTCCTGGTGATCGATCTCTCCCCTCTGGACCCGACCGACGCAAGGGCATCCGGGAGCATGCCCAGGATGACATCGGGCGGCGTGCCCCGCCCCAGACCTATGACACGATCCAGGGCAGAGAAACGCTGGGCGGAAGCGGGTAGCCCCGCCAGATGCTCCCAGATGGCGGCGTCAGTCGGCCCCTCCGGCGGCGGCCCGGTGGTGTCGGCCGCGAAGTCCTCGGCTGCGTCGACGGGCGGCGCAGCGGCCTCGCCCGCGTCAGGCAGCGGGCTCGCTGCTCCCCGGCGGGACGCCGGCTCTTCCCCCCGACCGATCTCAAGCGCCTCCATGAATTGGCGGACAAGCTGCTTGTGGGCAGCTTGCCGCCGTCGGCACTTGATTGCCTCGAGCGTTCGGTCGGGGAACATCCTGATGAGCTCTTGATTGACGAAGAAGAACCGGGCGTCCCTCTCAAGGAACAGTTCGGCCTCCGCCTTGGCGAGCGACAGGACTTCTTCCTCCGTCCACCTCGCGCGATGCCTCTCCGTGACGATCTCCGCGTTGGCGGCCGCAAGATGTTGGCGGCGGCGGTGGACCCCGAGACCGTTCTTGGTTGTAAAGCTGCGGTGGCACTCACTACAGGTATACATAGCTGCAAAAGTTACAAGATTTTCGGCACGGCCGGTTGGCCGGCTAGGTGCTGGGGGAGTTGGGGTGGCACCTTCAGCGGAAGGGCCACCACTTATTCTCTGCTTACTGCCCCCAACTAAAAAAGGGATAGTGCGAGGGGGGGCTGGTAACCCCCCCAAGCCCCTGGTGCGGTCTTCCACTCTGCGAAATCAGCGGGCCCACGAGAAGGGGAGAAGACCGCAGGAGAGGAGAGGCTAAGAGGGCTAGGCCCATGTATTGCGCATCACTCTCCCAGTAACTATAACCCAAGGAAGGCACCTCGCAGCAGCAGCACGACTACATCAAGACCGCACTTCGAGAAGCCAAGTCCGGATGCAGCCACACCGCTGCCACTTGGCCGCCTTAAGAGAGTCATAGAGTCATAGTTACTCCCGCCGTTTACCCGCGCTTGCTTGAATTTCTTCACGTTGACATTCAGAGCACTGGGCAGAAATCACATTGCGTCAACACCCGCTAGGGCCATCGCAATGCTTTGTTTTAATTAGACAGTCGGATTCCCCCAGTCCGTGCCAGTTCTGAGTTGATCGTTGAATGGCGGCCGAAGAGAATCCGCGCACCCGCGCGCCCCCGGAGGAGCACGCTAAGGCGGACGCGGCCTCGCAGCAAGGAAGATCCGTGGGAGGCCAAGGCACGGGACCGAGCTCGGATCCTGCACGCAGGTTGAAGCACCGGGGCGCGAACGCCGCGCAGGCGCGCGCATCCTGCACCGCCGGCCAGCACGAGGCCAACCAACGGCGAGAGCAGACCACGCCCGCGCTAAACGCCCGCACTTACCGGCACCCCTACGGCACTCACCTCGCCCAGGCCCGGCACGTTAGCGCTGACCCACTTCCCGACCAAGCCCGACACGCCCCGATCCTCAGAGCCAATCCTTATCCCGAAGTTACGGATCCAATTTGCCGACTTCCCTTACCTACATTATTCTATCGACTAGAGGCTCTTCACCTTGGAGACCTGCTGCGGATATGGGTACGAACCGGCGCGACACCTCCACGTGGCCCTCTCCCGGATTTTCAAGGTCCGAGGGGAAGATCGGGACACCGCCGCAACTGCGGTGCTCTTCGCGTTCCAAACCCTATCTCCCTGCTAGAGGATTCCAGGGAACTCGAACGCTCATGCAGAAAAGAAAACTCTTCCCCGATCTCCCGACGGCGTCTCCGGGTCCTTTTGGGTTACCCCGACGAGCATCTCTAAAAGAGGGGCCCGACTTGTATCGGTTCCGCTGCCGGGTTCCGGAATAGGAACCGGATTCCCTTTCGCCCAACGGGGGCCAGCACAAAGTGCATCATGCTATGACGGCCCCCATCAACATCGGATTTCTCCTAGGGCTTAGGATCGACTGACTCGTGTGCAACGGCTGTTCACACGAAACCCTTCTCCGCGTCAGCCCTCCAGGGCCTCGCTGGAGTATTTGCTACTACCACCAAGATCTGCACCGACGGCGGCTCCAGGCAGGCTCACGCCCAGACCCTTCTGCGCCCACCGCCGCGACCCTCCTACTCGTCAGGGCTTCGCGGCCGGCCGCAAGGACCGGCCATGACTGCCAGACTGACGGCCGAGTATAGGCACGACGCTTCAGCGCCATCCATTTTCAGGGCTAGTTGCTTCGGCAGGTGAGTTGTTACACACTCCTTAGCGGATTCCGACTTCCATGGCCACCGTCCTGCTGTCTTAAGCAACCAACGCCTTTCATGGTTTCCCATGAGCGTCGATTCGGGCGCCTTAACTCGGCGTTTGGTTCATCCCACAGCGCCAGTTCTGCTTACCAAAAGTGGCCCACTTGGCACTCCGATCCGAGTCGTTTGCTCGCGGCTTCAGCATATCAAGCAAGCCGGAGATCTCACCCATTTAAAGTTTGAGAATAGGTTGAGGTCGTTTCGGCCCCAAGGCCTCTAATCATTCGCTTTACCGGATGAGACTCGTACGAGCACCAGCTATCCTGAGGGAAACTTCGGAGGGAACCAGCTACTAGATGGTTCGATTAGTCTTTCGCCCCTATACCCAGCTCCGACGATCGATTTGCACGTCAGAATCGCTACGGACCTCCATCAGGGTTTCCCCTGACTTCGTCCTGGCCAGGCATAGTTCACCATCTTTCGGGTCCCAACGTGTACGCTCTAGGTGCGCCTCACCTCGCAATGAGGACGAGACGCCCCGGGAGTGCGGAGGCCGCCGCCCCGTGAAGGGCGGGGAAGCCCCATCCTCCCTCGGCCCGCGCAAGGCGAGACCTTCACTTTCATTACGCCTTTAGGTTTCGTACAGCCCAATGACTCGCGCACATGTTAGACTCCTTGGTCCGTGTTTCAAGACGGGTCGTGAAATTGTCCAAAGCTGAAGCGCCGCTGACGGGAGCGATTATTCCGCCCGAGAGCATCCCGAGCCAACAGCGGCGCGGGTCCGGGGCCGGGCCAGGTAGGTCCGTCATCCGGGAAGAACCGCGCGCGCTTGCCGGGAGCCCGAGCGCCCAAAGGGGCGAATCGACTCCTCCAGATATACCGCCGGGCAGCCAGCCAGGACACCGGGGCTCTGCCCAACAGACGCGAACCGAGGCCCGCGGAAGGACAGGCTGCGCACCCGGGCCGTAGGCCGGCACCCAGCGGGTCGCGACGTCCTACTAGGGGAGAAGTGCGGCCCACCGCACACCGGAACGGCCCCACCCCGCGGCGAGTGGAAAGGCAACCGGACACGACCCCGCCGCGGATTGCTCCGCGCGGGCGGCCGGCCCCATCTGCCGAGGGCGGAGGCCAGTGGCCGGATGGGCGTGAATCTCACCCGTTCGACCTTTCGGACTTCTCACGTTTACCC
>NW_025726670.1:32500-37500 GCF_021461395.2 Schistocerca americana
CATTCCGATTACGGGGCCTCGGATGAGTCCCGTATCGTTATTTTTCGTCACTACCTCCCCGTGCCGGGAGTGGGTAATTTGCGCGCCTGCTGCCTTCCTTGGATGTGGTAGCCGTTTCTCAGGCTCCCTCTCCGGAATCGAACCCTGATTCCCCGTTACCCGTTACAACCATGGTAGGCGCAGAACCTACCATCGACAGTTGATAAGGCAGACATTTGAAAGATGCGTCGCCGGTACGAGGACCGTGCGATCAGCCCAAAGTTATTCAGAGTCACCAAGGCAAACGGACCGGACGAGCCGACCGATTGGTTTTGATCTAATAAAAGCGTCCCTTCCATCTCTGGTCGGGACTCTGTTTGCATGTATTAGCTCTAGAATTACCACAGTTATCCAAGTAACGTGGGTACGATCTAAGGAACCATAACTGATTTAATGAGCCATTCGCGGTTTCACCTTAATGCGGCTTGTACTGAGACATGCATGGCTTAATCTTTGAGACAAGCATATGACTACTGGCAGGATCAACCAGGGAGCTGCGTCAACTAGAGCTGAGCAGCCAGCCGCCCGGGAGTGTGTCCCGGGGGCCCGCGCGAACACGCAAGCGTCCGCTCAATTATTCTGCAAACAGGAGGAGGCTGAGCTCCCCTGCACAATACACCTCGAAACCCTCTCAGGTCCCGGCGGCGCGCAGCGCCGTCCTAAGTACTTGGTCGGGTTCGAGAGAGGCGCAATCGCCCGGAGTTTGGCGAGTAGACGCTTTAGGTGCGACCACCCGTGCTCCCAACTGAGCTTGCCGCTGCCGACAGAGGCCCGGGAGCGTGCTGTCGTGGCATTGCCGGCGGGAGACAACACGCGCCACCTACGGTGGCCGGCAGCTCCAACGCCAGCGCCACAGAAGGACAAAAGCCCCACTTGGGTGCCGAAGCGAACTCTCCCAGCACAGCGCACGCGCCAACACGTCCGCACAGCTGCGATACAATCCACCTGCGAGAACCGCAGAGGCGACCGAGCAGCAGACGGCGTCGCGGCGCCGAGCGCCGGGCGGCGGCGCATCCTCAGCGCACACAGTCCTCAATCGGACCAGCACACTGCAGATGTCCACCGCGCTTCGCACCGGGCCCGCGAGGACCTACTTTGGCCGCACGGCGCCGCGTGCAGGGTGCGCCGGCGCGCAGCTGCGCCGCCTGCCGCCTCCGTCGGCCGGCGCGCCTGCCACTGGCCGCCCCCACCAGCCGGCTGTAGCGCGTGCGCCCACGCACCGCGCGGCCAGCACGCCGGAAGGCCCCCCCTCACCGGCCGGGGACGGTCCCACCCAGCCACCGCCGCGTATCGCTTCACACCCACATGCCATTCACGTTCGTGGGCATGGTGGGTATCGCTGAAACAACCGGTTGGTAGCTCAACCGATCGTCGCCATCACTGATTCACCTCTAGCGAGAACAACCGCACCACAACGGTTTACCAGTTCTTCATTTGCGTAACGCCACCAGCAAACGTAGACGTCCATCGCCATTTGCAAATTCAACGATTGTTGCATGCCTGTGTCAGGTGTCACGACACACTATGTCTGCCCACATACACGCAACAACATGTGCACGCTTCGCGAACACGTGGAAGGTGGCCCCCGTACGTATGCGATGTCCATTGCGCGAACGACTGTCAACCGGCCTCTGTCGCATGTCGCAGATGTGGAACGCAGTGCACCATGCTATCACGGTGTGTGAGAAGAGACGACTACGTCTGACAACACGCGCCACTACATCAACAGACGGCTCATGCTGATCGCCATCCACGGCATACCATACTGCAATCCAGCTCTTATAGGGAGACGACACGTAGCTGAGTGCACAATATTTGGACCGTATGGTTCGCCGTTGTTGGCGCAGTCGTGGTACGGTCACACATGTACCACGATGTATCATTCAGTACATGAGGACCAATGTGCGGTACAGTGTGTGATTTGGACGTACAACATCAGCGGACAGTTGCCACAAGCCGTACCACAACGTAGGCTGTGCTTCGCCATGCGAATGCCAATGAACAACTGCGAAGGGCATTGAGCATGTACGTCCTGCCGCCATCCGCATTACAGTGTATAGCTGCAAGGTGTTTAACATGAAGCGATACTCTGGGGACCGGGCAGTGCGAGTAGCAAACTATATTGCGGGGGTTGCAGTTAGGCAACACTACACTAATTTAACGCGTCGTATGACAATTACAGAGCAGGTTAAGGCCCAACGTGTGTTGGGTTAAGGCCCAACGTGTGTTGGGTTAAGGCCCAACGTGTGTTGGGTTAAGGCCCAACGTGTGTTGGGTTAAGGCCCAACGTGTGTTGGGTTAAGGCCCAACGTGTGTTGGGTTAAGGCCCAACGTGTGTTGGGTTAAGGCCCAACGTGTGTTGGGTTAAGGCCCAACGTGTGTTGGGTTAAGGCCCAACGTGTGTTGGGTTAAGGCCCAACGTGTGTTGGGTTAAGGCCCAACGTGTGTTGGGTTAAGGCCCAACGTGTGTTGGGTTAAGGCCCAACGTGTGTTGGGTTAAGGCCCAACGTGTGTTGGGTTAAGGCCCAACGTGTGTTGGGTTAAGGCCCAACGTGTGTTGGGTTAAGGCCCAACGTGTGTTGGGTTAAGGCCCAACGTGTGTTGGGTTAAGGCCCAACGTGTGTTGGGTTAAGGCCCAACGTGTGTTGGGTTAAGGCCCAACGTGTGTTGGGTTAAGGCGCAACATAGGTTAGGTTAAGGCGCAACATAGGTTAGGTTAAGGCGCAACATAGGTTAGGTTAAGGCGCAACATAGGTTAGGTTAAGGCGCAACATAGGTTAGGTTAAGGCGCAACATAGGTTAGGTTAAGGCGCAACATAGGTTAGGTTACGGCGCAACATAGGTTAGGTTAAGGCGCAACATAGGTTAGGTTAAGGCGCAACATAGGTTAGGTTAAGGCGCAACATAGGTTAGGTTAAGGCGCAACATAGGTTAGGTTAAGGCGCATAGGTTAAGGCGCAACATAGGTTAGGTTACGGCGCAACATAGGTTAGGTTAAGGCGCAACATAGGTTAGGTTAAGGCGCAACATAGGTTAGGTTAAGGCGCAACATAGGTTAGGTTAAGGCGCAACATAGGTTAGGTTAAGGCGCAACATAGGTTAGGTTAAGGCGCAACATAGGTTAGGTTAAGGCGCAACATAGGTTAGGTTAAGGCGCAACATAGGTTAGGTTACGGCGCAACATAGGTTAGGTTAAGGCGCAACATAGGTTAGGTTAAGGCGCAACATAGGTTAGGTTAAGGCGCAACATAGGTTAGGTTAAGGCGCAACATAGGTTAGGTTACGGCGCAACATAGGTTAGGTTACGGCGCAACATAGGTTAGGTTAAGGCGCAACATAGGTTAGGTTAAGGCGCAACATAGGTTAGGTTAAGGCGCAACATAGGTTAGGTTAAGGCGCAACATAGGTTAGGTTAAGGCGCAACATAGGTTAGGTTAAGGCGCAACATAGGTCAGGTTAAGGCGCAACATAGGTTAGGTTAAGGCGCAACATGGGTTAGGTTAAGGCGCAACATGGGTTAGGTTAAGGCGCAACATGGGTTAGGTTAAGGCGCAACATGGGTTAGGTTAAGGCGCAACATGGGTTAGGTTAAGGCGCAACATGGGTTAGGTTAAGGCGCAACATGGGTTAGGTTAAGGCGCAACATGGGTTAGGTTAAGGCGCAACATGGGTTAGGTTAAGGCGCAACATGGGTTAGGTTAAGGCGCAACATGGGTTAGGTTAAGGCGCAACATGGGTTAGGTTAAGGTACAATATGGGTTAGGTTAAGGTACAATATGGGTTAGGTTAAGGTACAATATGGGTTAGGTTAAGGTACAATATGGGTTAGGTTAAGGTACAATATGGGTTAGGTTAAGGTACAATATGGGTTAGGTTAAGGTACAATATGGGTTAGGTTAAGGTACAATATGGGTTAGGTTAAGGTACAATATGGGTTAGGTTAAGGTACAATACGGGTTAGGTTAAGGTACAATACGGGTTAGGTTAAGGTACAATACGGGTTAGGTTAAGGTACAATACGGGTTAGGTTAAGGTACAATACGGGTTAGGTTAAGGTACAATACGGGTTAGGTTAAGGTACAATACGGGTTAGGTTAAGGCACTTGGGGGGGGGGGGGGCCCGGTTTGTTGATTGTGATTATCGTAAGTAAATGACTGCGGCATCATCTGATTTGCCACGTCAGGGTGCACCTTTGGCTCATAACAGGCGGCGCTCTGATTCCATGCTTGTGGCAGACCTGTGTCTTTCATTCCTGCCATTGTTTGTGTGGTGTGACAGGAGGCAGTATTGTGATGTTGGGTGCACCCCTGTCTGGGACATGTGTGGGTGTTGGTGGCTTAGCTGAGCAATGGTGGTTGTCGGAAGGGTGGGATATTCTGTTTTCCGAGTGGACCTCCCGGTCTGGTTATGATAGTGTGGATTGTCTAATGTGGCAGAGAGGATGCACTGGGTGTTGTTCCATGCTGGTGCTTACATATTGTCTGTGTGCCTGTTACAGGCAGAGAGTAGTGCGTGATAAGAGTGTCTGGCTGACGTGTGATTGTGAGCAGAGTCTTTCAGCATGTATACGGACAGGTCTATACATTATCTGTATTCTGATGGCTCTATCTATTACTAATCAGCGCCGTGTATACGTTTAATCCGGTTCCAGTCGAAACTATTGTATCTCTGTACATTAGTGACACGGCGAGCCCGCTATGTAGTTACTCGTCTCGGCAGCTTCCACCGGTGTATGGCAAATGATTATAAGGAATCAGTCTAGTCGTCAATACCGATAGTCTGACGTCACATGTCTGGGGTGGGGGACGCTGCGCCCTTCCAGTGGGTCATGGCCTAGGAAGACTCTTCCCACGCAGGGGGGCTTGGACTGTCATTGACTCTTCCGAGTAATATACTTGCCGTACGTTTTTGCGACTGCGAGTGCAACGCTCACCGGTACCGACATGGATGGAGCGCCTCC
>NW_025726670.1:42500-47500 GCF_021461395.2 Schistocerca americana
CGTTCGTCTTGGGCAAAGCTCCTTTGGTAGTTGCTTCGAGCCCTTCTGACCGATCGTTTAAGCACAGTCAATTCAGGGGTCCACGGGGTGGACTCCCTGCAGATGTATCTCGCTATTCGAGGTACAGATAGTGTGATGGCTGTTTGCACGGAGCTCACAAGCTCCTCCACAGCTTCATCAATATTACCTATGTCCTCCCCGAACTCAGGAGGACTGAACACCTGCACGAGTCGGTCCCAGTCTGTCCGAGCATAGTTGTACCGTTCCACCCACTCACCTGGCACATCCACGATGGTCGACGCTATTTCAAATGTAATACAGTTGTGATCGCTGACAGTTAGATGTTCTCTTACTTGCCAGTTATGGACGTGGGGTGCTGCCCTCTCGCTTGCTAGTGTGACATCAATATTTGATGTTGCACCCGCCCTCCCTGAGTAGGTCGGGGGGTACCCAGGCAAGTTTAGCACATGCATGTGCGTTTCCATTATCAAATCAACAAGCTCCGCACCCCTTCCGTCCTGTACATCACTGTGCCAGAGTGGGGACTTAGCATTAGCATCAAGAGCTACAATTATAGCCTGCCCAGCTAAAACTCTTAGTATCCAATTCAGCTGATCAAGATAAATCTTGATGTCATGTCTGAATTGGCAGTAGACGTTTACAACGTACATGCTGTAAGACAGCAAATTAAGTTGTACAACTATAATATGCTCAGTACAGAACTGATTTAATATTGTAGTTTTAATAGTTTTGTTCAATATTATAATTGCACTCATGGGGTTCCCACCCGAGGAAACCACCTGTGCTGTTGCGGGAAAACCAGGGACTCGACCCGCACAGGAGTTCGGTTCTTGTATCAGAAGTATATCTATTCCTTCTTGTTCCGCTACCTTCCGTAGCTCATGTGCAACCATCTGGCTGCGCATGGCATTGACTTGTACCACTTTAAATTTCGCCGTAATCTGTTCTTTGGATAAGCCTATCTAAGAACATTCGGTGGGTTGGACAATCTTTTGGTCCACCACACTTACGGCCCCGTTTCTTACATGGTACACATGTTGCTGCTTTGTCCATGTTAGGACAATCTTTCCTAATATGTCCAGCCAGGCCACAGTGGGCACATATTATATTCGGTTCTGTACAATACTTATTGGTATGGTTTATGTCCTGGCATTTTGTACAACGTGGTACTGCCAGGTAATCTTTAATGTTCAGTGCTGAGTAGCCGACGTACAGCCGGCCAGCCCGCGTTAATACTTTCCATAAGTTCGGTGAAACCTCCACAACATGATGTACAGTCAGCTTTCCTCGAGGCCCTACTTTAAAACGGAGCTTGAACTCTTCATCAAACTCGTTTCTAGTCATTGAGACGTCCAAATTTTGCGTATATATCGCATCAAGTAGGCTGTCCGCTGACATAAATGTAGGTACATCATATAGACTCATAAGTGGACGACGCTTTCGTGGAGGTTCACACCTAACTTTCTCGCTTAGTTGTTTATTACCTAAGATCTTTTGGCTGTCTTCTGGCGAGGCCGTCTCGACTATCAGCACATTCTTAGAGGTACGGACACTGTTGATCCTGATTTTATCTTTCTTTGGATCAACACACTTTTCAAAAGCTGTCTTAGCAGCTTTGATGTCTTCGCCAGGTTTAGGTTTTATAAAAACCGTGGGTGCCACTTTTTTGATGTTCTGTTCAATTTTCTCTTTTGCTGTTGGCGCCTTGGCCACAGGGGCTTTGGCAACCGCAGCATACGTCCGAGTAGGCTGACTTCTAATCCTTTTATTTTCTTTTTCTAATTCTGATATTCTCCCCTCTAACTGGGAGTGAACAATTGCCCAATTAGCAATGAAGTCTCTTATCTGGTTTATCGCACCATTGCTGATCTTTCCATTTTTGACACTCGAGTCCAGCAATTTCAAAAATTTCGAGTGTCGCTCAGCAACTGTCAAATTCATCTCGATTTCCGATTCGGAAGCATCTAACACATTACCACTCTCTTGATTTTCCGCCATTATCGTATTCAAAGAGAGTGAAAGATGGAGGCCCGTCTCTTGCCCCGGACCGGCCTCTCTGGCATGGGGGGAGGCTACATGCAGCCCGCTCACCGGTCCCGCCCCTTGACCAAGAGCTGTCAATAACTGAGCTGCCAGGTTTAGCACGCCGTGGGTACAGCGCACTAGTCCTCTTCAACAGCCACACCACTATAGTTTTCACCCGCTCCCTTATCGGCGAATGCCACCCGCATTCCGGGAGAGCGGATTCACTCTCCGTCCTTCGCCCCTTACTAGCCCAGGTTCCCACCAAAGGCCAAGGACCCGGTCCTACTCAGGTGCCGGGCCGGTCCCCCAGACGTTCAGAGGTCTGGACCCATCTAACCTAACCGGAGACATGTCACCACGCCCCGGCTTGGCAGAGCATGCCTCGGAACCCAAGACAAGGCGAGTGACCTTCGCCGACTTGGGGCAAGATCCCACCACAGCAAATGCACCTGTCAGAACCGGTGTACAAGTTGTTCAGCACACCGTCGTGCCCCTGCCCTTCAGTCGCCCGAAGGCTTAACAGCTCCACCTCTAGAAGGCGGGTAAGGGCACTTGAGAAGGAGAGGCTGTTTGAGACGCATCCTTCCCCACACTGCCTATTACCAACCCAGAGCCTGCACACCTTGCAGGCCCTTAGTATGAGACAGCCGGAGCTAGTAGATAGGGACAGCGGGAATCTCGTTAATCCATTCATGCGCGTCACTAATTAGATGACGAGGCATTTGGCTACCTTAAGAGAGTCATAGTTACTCCCGCCGTTTACCCGCGCTTGCTTGAATTTCTTCACGTTGACATTCAGAGCACTGGGCAGAAATCACATTGCGTCAACACCCGCTAGGGCCATCGCAATGCTTTGTTTTAATTAGACAGTCGGATTCCCCCAGTCCGTGCCAGTTCTGAGTTGATCGTTGAATGGCGGCCGAAGAGAATCCGCGCACCCGCGCGCCCCCGGAGGAGCACGCTAAGGCGGACGCGGCCTCGCAGCAAGGAAGATCCGTGGGAGGCCAAGGCACGGGACCGAGCTCGGATCCTGCACGCAGGTTGAAGCACCGGGGCGCGAACGCCGCGCAGGCGCGCGCATCCTGCACCGCCGGCCAGCACGAGGCCAACCAACGGCGAGAGCAGACCACGCCCGCGCTAAACGCCCGCACTTACCGGCACCCCTACGGCACTCACCTCGCCCAGGCCCGGCACGTTAGCGCTGACCCACTTCCCGACCAAGCCCGACACGCCCCGATCCTCAGAGCCAATCCTTATCCCGAAGTTACGGATCCAATTTGCCGACTTCCCTTACCTACATTATTCTATCGACTAGAGGCTCTTCACCTTGGAGACCTGCTGCGGATATGGGTACGAACCGGCGCGACACCTCCACGTGGCCCTCTCCCGGATTTTCAAGGTCCGAGGGGAAGATCGGGACACCGCCGCAACTGCGGTGCTCTTCGCGTTCCAAACCCTATCTCCCTGCTAGAGGATTCCAGGGAACTCGAACGCTCATGCAGAAAAGAAAACTCTTCCCCGATCTCCCGACGGCGTCTCCGGGTCCTTTTGGGTTACCCCGACGAGCATCTCTAAAAGAGGGGCCCGACTTGTATCGGTTCCGCTGCCGGGTTCCGGAATAGGAACCGGATTCCCTTTCGCCCAACGGGGGCCAGCACAAAGTGCATCATGCTATGACGGCCCCCATCAACATCGGATTTCTCCTAGGGCTTAGGATCGACTGACTCGTGTGCAACGGCTGTTCACACGAAACCCTTCTCCGCGTCAGCCCTCCAGGGCCTCGCTGGAGTATTTGCTACTACCACCAAGATCTGCACCGACGGCGGCTCCAGGCAGGCTCACGCCCAGACCCTTCTGCGCCCACCGCCGCGACCCTCCTACTCGTCAGGGCTTCGCGGCCGGCCGCAAGGACCGGCCATGACTGCCAGACTGACGGCCGAGTATAGGCACGACGCTTCAGCGCCATCCATTTTCAGGGCTAGTTGCTTCGGCAGGTGAGTTGTTACACACTCCTTAGCGGATTCCGACTTCCATGGCCACCGTCCTGCTGTCTTAAGCAACCAACGCCTTTCATGGTTTCCCATGAGCGTCGATTCGGGCGCCTTAACTCGGCGTTTGGTTCATCCCACAGCGCCAGTTCTGCTTACCAAAAGTGGCCCACTTGGCACTCCGATCCGAGTCGTTTGCTCGCGGCTTCAGCATATCAAGCAAGCCGGAGATCTCACCCATTTAAAGTTTGAGAATAGGTTGAGGTCGTTTCGGCCCCAAGGCCTCTAATCATTCGCTTTACCGGATGAGACTCGTACGAGCACCAGCTATCCTGAGGGAAACTTCGGAGGGAACCAGCTACTAGATGGTTCGATTAGTCTTTCGCCCCTATACCCAGCTCCGACGATCGATTTGCACGTCAGAATCGCTACGGACCTCCATCAGGGTTTCCCCTGACTTCGTCCTGGCCAGGCATAGTTCACCATCTTTCGGGTCCCAACGTGTACGCTCTAGGTGCGCCTCACCTCGCAATGAGGACGAGACGCCCCGGGAGTGCGGAGGCCGCCGCCCCGTGAAGGGCGGGGAAGCCCCATCCTCCCTCGGCCCGCGCAAGGCGAGACCTTCACTTTCATTACGCCTTTAGGTTTCGTACAGCCCAATGACTCGCGCACATGTTAGACTCCTTGGTCCGTGTTTCAAGACGGGTCGTGAAATTGTCCAAAGCTGAAGCGCCGCTGACGGGAGCGATTATTCCGCCCGAGAGCATCCCGAGCCAACAGCGGCGCGGGTCCGGGGCCGGGCCAGGTAGGTCCGTCATCCGGGAAGAACCGCGCGCGCTTGCCGGGAGCCCGAGCGCCCAAAGGGGCGAATCGACTCCTCCAGATATACCGCCGGGCAGCCAGCCAGGACACCGGGGCTCTGCCCAACAGACGCGAACCGAGGCCCGCGGAAGGACAGGCTGCGCA
>NW_025726670.1:50000-52368 GCF_021461395.2 Schistocerca americana
GCACGCACGAGGCGCGTCGCACGCCTTCAGCTCGCCCCACCGGCAGGACGTCCCACGATACATGCCAGTTAAACACCGACGGGCGGTGAACCAACAGCGTGGGACACAAATCCAACTACGAGCTTTTTAACCGCAACAACTTTAATATACGCTATTGGAGCTGGAATTACCGCGGCTGCTGGCACCAGACTTGCCCTCCAATAGATACTCGTTAAAGGATTTAAAGTGTACTCATTCCGATTACGGGGCCTCGGATGAGTCCCGTATCGTTATTTTTCGTCACTACCTCCCCGTGCCGGGAGTGGGTAATTTGCGCGCCTGCTGCCTTCCTTGGATGTGGTAGCCGTTTCTCAGGCTCCCTCTCCGGAATCGAACCCTGATTCCCCGTTACCCGTTACAACCATGGTAGGCGCAGAACCTACCATCGACAGTTGATAAGGCAGACATTTGAAAGATGCGTCGCCGGTACGAGGACCGTGCGATCAGCCCAAAGTTATTCAGAGTCACCAAGGCAAACGGACCGGACGAGCCGACCGATTGGTTTTGATCTAATAAAAGCGTCCCTTCCATCTCTGGTCGGGACTCTGTTTGCATGTATTAGCTCTAGAATTACCACAGTTATCCAAGTAACGTGGGTACGATCTAAGGAACCATAACTGATTTAATGAGCCATTCGCGGTTTCACCTTAATGCGGCTTGTACTGAGACATGCATGGCTTAATCTTTGAGACAAGCATATGACTACTGGCAGGATCAACCAGGGAGCTGCGTCAACTAGAGCTGAGCAGCCGGCCGCCCGGGAGTGTGTCCCGGGGGCCCGCGCGAACACGCAAGCGTCCGCTCAATTATTCTGCAAACAGGAGGAGGCTGAGCTCCCCTGCACAATACACCTCGAAACCCTCTCAGGTCCCGGCGGCGCGCAGCGCCGTCCTAAGTACTTGGTCGGGTTCGAGAGAGGCGCAATCGCCCGGAGTTTGGCGAGTAGACGCTTTAGGTGCGACCACCCGTGCTCCCAACTGAGCTTGCCGCTGCCGACAGAGGCCCGGGAGCGTGCTGTCGTGGCATTGCCGGCGGGAGACAACACGCGCCACCTACGGTGGCCGGCAGCTCCAACGCCAGCGCCACAGAAGGACAAAAGCCCCACTTGGGTGCCGAAGCGAACTCTCCCAGCACAGCGCACGCGCCAACACGTCCGCACAGCTGCGATACAATCCACCTGCGAGAACCGCAGAGGCGACCGAGCAGCAGACGGCGTCGCGGCGCCGAGCGCCGGGCGGCGGCGCATCCTCAGCGCACACAGTCCTCAATCGGACCAGCACACTGCAGATGTCCACCGCGCTTCGCACCGGGCCCGCGAGGACCTACTTTGGCCGCACGGCGCCGCGTGCAGGGTGCGCCGGCGCGCAGCTGCGCCGCCTGCCGCCTCCGTCGGCCGGCGCGCCTGCCACTGGCCGCCCCCACCAGCCGGCTGTAGCGCGTGCGCCCACGCACCGCGCGGCCAGCACGCCGGAAGGCCCCCCCTCACCGGCCGGGGACGGTCCCACCCAGCCACCGCCGCGTATCGCTTCACACCCACATGCCATTCACGTTCGTGGGCATGGTGGGTATCGCTGAAACAACCGGTTGGTAGCTCAACCGATCGTCGCCATCACTGATTCACCTCTAGCGAGAACAACCGCACCACAACGGTTTACCAGTTCTTCATTTGCGTAACGTCACCAGCAAACGTAGACGTCCATCGCCATTTGCAAATTCAACGATTGTTGCATGCCTGTGTCAGGTGTCACGACACACTATGTCTGCCCACATACACGCAACAACATGTGCACGCTTCGCGAACACGTGGAAGGTGGCCCCCGTACGTATGCGATGTCCATTGCGCGAACGACTGTCAACCGGCCTCTGTCGCATGTCGCAGATGTGGAACGCAGTGCACCATGCTATCACGGTGTGTGAGAAGAGACGACTACGTCTGACAACACGCGCCACTACATCAACAGACGGCTCATGCTGATCGCCATCCACGGCATACCATACTGCAATCCAGCTCTTATAGGGAGACGACACGTAGCTGAGTGCACAATATTTGGACCGTATGGTTCGCCGTTGTTGGCGCAGTCGTGGTACGGTCACACATGTACCACGATGTATCATTCAGTACATGAGGACCAATGTGCGGTACAGTGTGTGATTTGGACGTACAACATCAGCGGACAGTTGCCACAAGCCGTACCACAACGTAGGCTGTGCTTCGCCATGCGAATGCCAATGAACAACTGCGAAGGGCATTGAGCATGTACGTCCTGCCGCCATCCGCATTACAGTGTATAGCTGCAAGGTGTTTAACATGAAGCGATACTCTGGGGAC
>NW_025726671.1:0-52312 GCF_021461395.2 Schistocerca americana
AAGGTGCCCGAGGCAGCAATAGACCCTTGGAGACAAGTCGGCTGGAGGACGATGTATTGGATCGCGACGCAATTTGAGTCTTCTATCGTCATTAGGAGGCGCTGAACGTTACAATTCACTATCATTTTTGCGTCGGATTCGAAAATCTAGACTCACAGGGAGAACGACCATAAGGTGCCCGAGGCAGCAATAGACCGTTGGAGACAAGTCGGCTGGAGGCCGATGTATTGAATCTCGACGCAATTTGAGTGTTCCATCGGCATTAGGAGGCCCTGAACGTTATAATTAACTATCATTTTTGCGTCGGATTCGATAATCTAAACTCACAGGAGAACGACCATAAGGTGCCCGAGGCAGCAATAGACCCTTGGAGACAAGTCGGCTGGAGGCCGATGTATTGAATCTCGACGCAATTTGAGTGTTCCATCGTCATTAGAAGGCCCTGAACGTTACAATTAACTATCATTTTTGCGTCGGATTCGAAAATCTAGACTCACAGGACAACGACCATAAGGTGCCCGAGGCAGCAATAGACCCTTGGAGACAAGTCGGCTGGAGGCCGATGTATTGAATCTCGACGCAATTTGAGTGCTCCATCGGCATTAGGAGGCGCTGAACGTTACAATTCACTATCATTTTTGCGTCGGATTCGAAAATCTAGACTCACAGGACAACGACCATAAGGTGCCCGAGGCAGCAATAGACCCTTGGAGACAAGTCGGCTGGAGGCCGATGTATTGAATCTCGACGCAATTTGAGTGTTGCATCGGCATTAGGAGGCCTGAACGGTATAATTAACTATCATTTTTGCGTCGGATTCGATAATCTAAACTCACAGGAGAACGACCATAAGGTGCCCGAGGCAGCAATAGACCCTTGGAGACAAGTCGGCTGGAGGCCGATGTATTGAATCTCGACGCAATTTGAGTGTTCCATCGTCATTAGAAGGCCCTGAACGTTACAATTAACTATCATTTTTGCGTCGGATTCGAAAATCTAGACTCACAGGACAACGACCATAAGGTGCCCGAGGCAGCAATAGACCCTTGGAGACAAGTCGGCTGGAGGCCGATGTATTGAATCTCGACGCAATTTGAGTGTTCCATCGGCATTAGAAGGCCCTGAACGTTACAATTAACTATCATTTTTGCGTCGGGATTCGATAATCTAGACTCACAGGGAGAACGACCATAAGGTGCCCGAGGCAGCAATAGACCCTTGGAGACAAGTCGGCTGGAGGACGATGTATTGGATCGCGACGCAATTTGAGTCTTCTATCGTCATTAGGAGGCGCTGAACGTTACAATTCACTATCATTTATGCGTCGGATTCGAAAATCTAGACTCACAGGAGAAGGATCATATTGTGCCCGAGACAGCAATATCCCCTTGGAGACAAGTCGGCTGGAGGACGATGTATTGAATCTCGACGCAATTTGAGTGTCCCATCGTCATTAGAAGGCCCTGAACGTTACAATTAACTATCATTTTTGCGTCGGATTCGAAAATCTAGACTCACAGGACAACGACCATAAGGTGCCCGAGGCAGCAATAGACCCTTGGAGACAAGTCGGCTGGAGGCCGATGTATTGAATCTCGACGCAATTTGAGTCTTCTATCGTCATTACAAGGCCCTGAACGTTACAATTAACTATCATTTTTGCGTCGGATTCGAAAATCTAGACTCACAGGAGAACGACCATAAGGTGCCCGAGGCAGCAATAGACCCTTGGAGACAAGTCGGCTGGAGGCCGATGTATTGAATCTCGACGCAATTTGAGTGTTCCATCGGCATTAGGAGGCCCTGAACGTTACAATTAACTATCATTTTTGCGTCGGATTCGATAATCTAAACTCACAGGGAGAACGACCATAAGGTGCCCGAGGCAGCAATAGACCCTTGGAGACAAGTCGGCTGGAGGCCAATGTATTGAATCTCGACGCAATTTGAGTGTTCCATCGGCATTAGAAGGCCCGGAACGTTACAATTAACTATCATTTTTGCGTCGGATTCGATAATCTAGACTGACAGGAGAACGACCATAAGGTGCCCGAGGCAGCAATAGACCCTTGGAGACAAGTCGGCTGGAGGACGATGTATTGAATCTCGACGCAATTTGAGTGTCCCATCGTCATTAGAAGGCCCTGAACGTTACAATTAACTGTCATTTTTGCGTCGGATTCGAAAATCTAGACTCACAGGAGAACGACCATAAGGTGCCCGAGGCAGCAATAGACCCTTGGAAACAAGTCGGCTGGAGGACGATGTATTGGATCGCGACGCAATTTGAGTCTTCTATCGTCATTAGGAGGCCCTGAACGTTACAATTAACTATCACTTTAGCGTCGGGTTCGAAAATCTAGACTCACAGGAGAACGACCATAAGGTGCCCGAGGCAGCAATAGACCCTTGGAGACAAGTCGGCTGGAGGACGATGTATTGAATCTCGACGCAATTTGAGAGTTCCATCGTCATTAGGCGGCCCTGAACGTTACAATTAACTATGATTTTTGCGTCGGATTCGAAAATCTAAACTCACAGGGAGAACGACCATAAGGTGCCCGAGGCAGCAATAGACCCTTGGAGACAAGTCGGCTGGAGGCCGATGTATTGAATCTCGACGCAATTTGAGTGTTCCATCGGCATTAGAAGGCCCTGAACGTTACAATTAACTATCATTTTTGCGTCGGATTCGATAATCTAGACTCACAGGAGAACGACCATAAGGTGCCCGAGGGCAGCAATAGACCTTGGAGACAAGTCGGGCTGGAGGACGATGTATTGGATCGCGACGCAATTTGAGTCTTCTATCGTCATTAGGAGGCGCTGAACGTTACAATTCACTATCATTTTTGCGTCGGATTCGAAAATCTAGACTCACAGGAGAAGGACCATGTGGTGCCCGAGGCAGCGATATCCCCTTGGAGACAAGTCGGCTGGAGGACGATGTATTGAATCTCGACGCAATTTGAGTGTTCCATCGGCATTAGGAGGCCTTAACGTTATAATTAACTATCATTTTTGCGTCGGATTCGATAATCTAAACTCACAGGAGAACGACCATAAGGTGCCCGAGGCAGCAATAGACCCTTGGAGACAAGTCGGCTGGAGGACGATGTATTGAATCTCGACGCAATTTGAGTGTCCCATTGTCATTAGAAGGCCCTGAACGTTACAATTAACTATCATTTTTGCGTCGGATTCGATAATCTAAACTCACAGGAGAACGACCATGAGGTGCCCGAGGCAGCAATAGACCCTTGGAGACAAGTCGGCTGGAGGACGATGTGTTGGATCGCGAAGCAATTTGAGTCTTCTATCGTCATTAGGAGGCCCTGAACGTTATAATTAACTATCATTTTTGCGTCGGATTCGATAATCTAAACTCACAGGAGAACGACCATAAGGTGCCCGAGGCAGCAATAGACCCTTGGAGACAAGTCGGCTGGAGGCCGATGTATTGAATCTCGACGCAATTTGAGTCTTCTGTCGTCATTAGGAGGCCCTGAACGTTAAAATTAACTATCATTTTTGCGTCGGATTCGAAAATCTAGACTCACAGGAGAACGACCATAAGGTGCCCGAGGCAGCAATAGACCCTTGGAGACAAGTCGGCTGGAGGCCGATGTATTGAATCTCGACGCAATTTGAGTGTTCCATCGCCATTAGGAGGCCCTGAACGTTACAATTAACTATCATTTTTGCGTCGGGTTCGAAAATCTAGACTCACAGGAGAACGACCATAAGGTGCCCGAGGCAGCAATAGACCCTTGGAGACAAGTCGGCTGGAGGCCGATGTATTGAATCTCGACATAATTTGAGTGTTCCATCGGCATTAGGAGGCCCTGAACGTTACAATTAACTATCATTTTTGCGTCGGATTCGATAATCTAAACTCACAGGAGAACGACCATAAGGTGCCCGAGGCAGCAATAGACCCTTGGAGACAAGTCGGCTGGAGGACGATGTATTGGATCGCGACGCAATTTGAGTCTTCTATCGTCATTAGGAGGCCCTGAACGTTACAATTAACTATCATTTTATCGTCGGGTTCGAAAATCTAGACTCACAGGAGAACGACCATAAGGTGCCCGAGGCAGCAATAGACCCTTGGAGACAAGTCGGCTGGAGGACGATGTATTGAATCTCGACGCAATTTGAGAGTTCCATCGTCATTAGGCGGCCCTGAACGTTACAATTAACTATCATTTTTGCGTCGGATTCGAAAATCTAGAATTACAAGAGAACGACCATAAAGTGCCCGAGGCAGCATTAGATCCTTGGAGACAAGTCGGCTGGAGGACGATGTATTGTATCTCGACGCAATTTGAGTGTTCCATCGTCATTACAAGGCCCTGAACGTTACAATTAACTATCATTTTTGCGTCGGATTCGAAAATCTAGACTCACAGGAGAACGACCATAAGGTGCCCGAGGCAGCAATAGACCCTTGGAGACAAGTCGGCTGGAGGACGATGTATTGAATCTCGACGCAATTTGAGTGTTCCATCGTCATTACAAGCCCTGAACGTTACAATTAACTATCATTTTTGCGTCGGATTCGAAAATCTAGACTCACAGGAGAAGGACCATGTGGTGCCCGAGGCAGCGATATCCCCTTGGAGACAAGTAGGCTGGAGGCCGATGTATTGAATCTCGACGCAATTTGAGTGTTCCATCGTCATTAGAAGGCCCTGAACGTTACAATTAACTATCATTTTTGCGTCGGATTCGAAAATCTAGACTCACAGGACAACGACCATAAGGTGCCCGAGGCAGCAATAGACCCTTGGAGACAAGTCGGCTGGAGGCCGATGTATTGAATCTCGACGCAATTTGAGTGTTCCATCGGCATTAGGAGGCCCTGAACGTTATAATTAACTATCATTTTTGCGTCGGATTCGATAATCTAAACTCACAGGAGAACGACCATAAGGTGCCCGAGGCAGCAATTGACCCATGAGACAAGTCGGCTGGAGGCCGATGTATTGAATCTCGAATCAATTTGAGTCTTCTATCGTCATTACAAGGCCCCTGAACGTTACAATTAACTATCATTTTTGCGTCAGATTCGAAAATCTAGACTCACAGGAGAACGACCATAAGGTGCCCGAGGCAGCAATAGACCCTTGGTGACAAGTCGGCTGGAGGCCGATGTATTGAATCTCGACGCAATTTGAGTGTTCCATCGTCATTACAAGGCCCTGAACGTTACAATTAACTATCATTTTTGCGTCGGATTCGATAATCTAAACTCACAGGAGAACGACCATAAGGTGCCCGAGGCAGCAATAGACCCTTGGAGACAAGTCGGCTGGAGGCCGATGTATTGAATCTCGACGCAATTTGAGTGTTCCATCGGCATTAGAAGGCCCTGAACGTTACAATTAACTATCATTTTTGCGTCGGATTCGATAATCTAGACTCACAGGAGAACGACCACAAGGTGCCCGAGGCAGCAATAGACCCTTGGAGACAAGTCGGCTGGAGGACGATGTATTGGATCGCGACGCATTTTGAGTCTTCTATCGTCATTAGGAGGCGCTGAACGTTACAATTCACTATCATTTATGCGTCGGATTCGAAAATCTAGACTCACAGGAGAAGGATCATATTGTGCCCGAGACAGCAATATCCCCTTGGAGACAAGTCGGCTGGAGGACGATGTATTGAATCTCGACGCAATTTGAGTGTCCCATCGTCATTAGAAGGCCCTGAACGTTACAATTAACTATCATTTTTGCGTCGGATTCGAAAATCTAGACTCACAGGACAACGACCATAAGGTGCCCGAGGCAGCAATAGACCCTTGGAGACAAGTCGGCTGGAGGCCGATGTATTGAATCTCGACGCAATTTGAGTGTTCCATCGGCATTAGGAGGCCCTGAACGTTATAATTAACTATCATTTTTGCGTCGGATTCGATAATCTAAACTCACAGGAGAACGACCATAAGGTGCCCGAGGCAGCAATAGACCCTTGGAGACAAGTCGGCTGGAGGCCGATGTATTGAATCTCGACGCAATTTGAGTCTTCTATCGTCATTACAAGGCCCTGAACGTTACAATTAACTATCATTTTTGCGTCGGATTCGAAAATCTAGACTCACAGGAGAACGACCATAAGGTGCCCGAGGCAGCAATAGACCCTTGGAGACAAGTCGGCTGGAGGCCGATGTATTGAATCTCGACGCAATTTGAGTGTTCCATCGGCATTAGGAGGCCCTGAACGTTACAATTAACTATCATTTTTGCGTCGGATTCGATAATCTATACTCACAGGAGAACGACCATAAGGTGCCCGAGGCAGCAATAGACCCTTGGAGACAAGTCGGCTGGAGGCCAATGTATTGAATCTCGACGCAATTTGAGTGTTCCATCGGCATTAGAAGGCCCGGAACGTTACAATTAACTATCATTTTTGCGTCGGATTCGATAATCTAGACTGACAGGAGAACGACCATAAGGTGCCCGAGGCAGCAATAGACCCTTGGAGACAAGTCGGCTGGAGGACGATGTATTGGATCGCGACGCAATTTGAGTCTTCTATCGTCATTAGGAGGCGCTGAACGTTACAATTCACTATCATTTTTGCGTCGGATTCGAAAATCTAGACTCACAGGAGAAGGATCATATTGTGCCCGAGACAGCAATATCCCCTTGGAGACAAGTCGGCTGGAGGACGATGTATTGAATCTCGACGCAATTTGAGTGTCCCATCGTCATTAGAAGGCCCTGAACGTTACAATTAACTTTCATTTTTGCGTCGGATTCGAAAATCTAGACTCACAGGAGAACGACCATAAGGTGCCCGAGGCAGCAATAGACCCTTGGAAACAAGTCGGCTGGAGGACGATGTATTGGATCGCGACGCAATTTGAGTCTTCTATCGTCATTAGGAGGCCCTGAACGTTACAATTAACTATCACTTTAGCGTCGGGTTCGAAAATCTAGACTCACAGGAGAACGACCATAAGGTGCCCGAGGCAGCAATAGACCCTTGGAGACAAGTCGGCTGGAGGACGATGTATTGAATCTCGACGCAATTTGAGAGTTCCATCGTCATTAGGCGGCCCTGAACGTTACAATTAACTATCATTTTTGCGTCGGATTCGAAAATCTAGAATTACAAGAGAACGACCATAAAGTGCCCGAGGCAGCATTAGATCCTTGGAGACAAGTCGGCTGGAGGACGATGTATTGTATCTCGACGCAATTTGAGTGTTCCATCGTCATTACAAGGCCCTGAACGTTACAATTAACTATCATTTTTGCGTCGGATTCGAAAATCTAGACTCACAGGAGAACGACCATAAGGTGCCCGAGGCAGCAATAGACCCTTGGAGACAAGTCGGCTGGAGGACGATGTATTGGATCGCGACGCAATTTGAGTCTTCTATCGTCATTAGGAGGCGCTGAACGTAACAATTCACTATCATTTTTGCGTCGGATTCGAAAATCTATACTCACAGGAGAAGGACCATGTGGTGCCCGAGGCAGCGATATCCCCTTGGAGACAAGTAGGCTGGAGGCCGATGTATTGAATCTCGACGCAATTTGAGTGTTCCATCGTCATTAGAAGGCCCTGAACGTTACAATTAACTATCATTTTTGCGTCGGATTCGAAAATCTAGACTCACAGGACAACGACCATAAGGTGCCCGAGGCAGCAATAGACCCTTGGAGTCAAGTCGGCTGGAGGCCGATGTATTGAATCTCGATGCAATTTGAGTGTTCTATCGGCATTAGGAGGCACTGAACGTTATAATTAACGATCATTTTTGCGTCGGATTCGATAATCTAAACTCACAGGAGAACGACCATAAGGTGCCCGAGGCAGCAATAGACCCTTGGAGACAAGTCGGCTGGAGGCCGATGTATTGAATCTCGACGCAATTTGAGTGTTCCATCGTCATTAGAAGGCCCTGAACGTTACAATTAACTAGCATTTTTGCGTCGGATTCGAAAATCTAGACTCACAGGACAACGACCATAAGGTGCCCGAGGCAGCAATAGACCCTTGGAGACAAGTCGGCTGGAGGCCGATGTATTGAATCTCGACGCAATTTGAGTGTTCCATCGTCATTACAAGGCCCTGAACGTTACAATTAACTATCATTTTTGCGTCGGATTCGAAAATCTATACTCACAGGAGAAGGACCATGTGGTGCCCGAGGCAGCGATATCCCCTTGGAGACAAGTAGGCTGGAGGCCGATGTATTGAATCTCGACGCAATTTGAGTATTCCATCGTCATTAGAAGGCCCTGAACGTTACAATTAACTATCATTTTTGCGTCGGATTCGAAAATCTAGACTCACAGGACAACGACCATAAGGTGCCCGAGGCAGCAATAGACCCTTGGAGTCAAGTCGGCTGGAGGCCGATGTATTGAATCTCGATGCAATTTGAGTGTTCTATCGGCATTAGGAGGCACTGAACGTTATAATTAACGATCATTTTTGCGTCGGATTCGATAATCTAAACTCACAGGAGAACGACCATAAGGTGCCCGAGGCAGCAATAGACCCTTGGAGACAAGTCGGCTGGAGGCCGATGTATTGAATCTCGACGCAATTTGAGTGTTCCATCGTCATTAGAAGGCCCTGAACGTTACAATTAACTAGCATTTTTGCGTCGGATTCGAAAATCTAGACTCACAGGACAACGACCATAAGGTGCCCGAGGCAGCAATAGACCCTTGGAGACAAGTCGGCTGGAGGCCGATGTATTGAATCTCGACGCAATTTGAGTGTTCCATCGTCATTACAAGGCCCTGAACGTTACAATTAACTATCATTTTTGCGTCGGATTCGAAAATCTAGACTCACAGGAGAACGACCATAAGGTGCCCGAGGCAGCAATAGACCCTTGGAGACAAGTCGGCTGGAGGACGATGTATTGTATCGCGACGCAATTTGAGTGTTCCTTCGGCATTAGAAGGCCCTGAACGTTACAATTAACTATCATTTTTGCGTCGGGTTCGAAAATCTAGACTCACAGGAGAACGACCATAAGGTGCCCGAGGCAGCAATAGACCCTTGGAGACAAGTCGGCTGGAGGACGATGTATTGGATCGCGACGCAATTTGAGTCTTCTATCGTCATTAGGAGGCGATGAACGTTACAATTCACTATCATTTTTGCGTCGGATTCGAAAATCTAGACTCACAGGAGAACGACCATAAGGTGCGCCGAGGCAGCAACAGACCCTTGGAGACAAGTCGGCTGGAGGCCGATGTATTGAATCTCGACGCAATTTGAGTGTTCCATCGGCATTAGGAGGCCCTGAACGTTACAATTAACTATCATTTTTGCGTCGGGTTCGAAAGTCTAGACTCACAGGAGAACGACCATAAGGTGCCCGAGGCAGCAATAGACCCTTGGAGACAAGTCGGCTGGAGGACGATGTATTGGATCGCGACGCAATTTGAGTCTTCTATCGTCATTAGGAGGCGCTGAACGTTACAATTCACTATCATTTTTGGTCGGATTCGAAAATCTAGACTCACAGGAGAAGGATCATATTGTGCCCGAGGCAGCAATAGACCCTTGGAGACAAGTCGGCTGGAGGACGATGTATTGAATCTCGACGCAATTTGAGTGTCCCATCGTCATTAGAAGCCCCTGAACGTTACAATTAACTATCATTTTTGCGTCGGATTCGATAATCTAAACTCACAGGAGAACGACCATAAGGTGCCCGAGGCAGCAATAGACCCTTGGAGACAAGTCGGCTGGAGGACGATGTATTGGATCGCGACGCAATTTGAGTTTTCTATCGTCATTAGGAGGCCCTGAACGTTACAATTAACTATCATTTTAGCGTCGGGTTCGAAAATCTAGACTCACAGGAGAACGACCATAAGGTGCCCGAGGCAGCATTAAATCCTTGGAGATAAGTCGGCTGGAGGACGATGTATTGAATCTCGACGCAATTTGAGAGTTCCATCGTCATTAGGCGGCCCTGAACGTTACAATTAACTATCATTTTTGCGTCGGATTCGAAAATCTAGAATTACAAGAGAACGACCATAAAGTGCCCGAGGCAGCATTAAATCCTTGGAGACAAGTCGGCTGGAGGACGATGTATTGAATCTCGACGCAATTTGAGAGTTCCATCGTCATTAGGCGGCCCTGAACGTTACAATTAACTATCATTTTTGCGTCGGATTCGAAAATCTAGAATTACAAGAGAACGACCATAAAGTGCCCGAGGCAGCAATAGACCCTTGGAGACAAGTCGGCTGGAGGCCGATGTATTGAATCTCGACGCAATTTGAGTGTTCCATCGGCATTAGGAGGCCCTGAACGTTACAATTAACTATCATTTTTGCGTCGGGTTCGAAAATCTAGACTCACAGGAGAACGACCATAAGGTGCCCGAGGCAGCAATAGACCCTTGGAGACAAGTCGGCTGGAGGACGATGTATTGGATCGCGACGCAATTTGAGTCTTCTATCGTCATTAGGAGGCGCTGAACGTTACAATTCACTATCATTTTTGCGTCGGATTCGAAAATCTAGACTCACAGGAGAACGACCATAAGGTGCCCGAGGCAGCAATAGACCCCTGGAGACAAGTCGGCTGGAGGCCGATGTATTGAATCTCGACATAATTTGAGTGTTCCATCGGCATTAGGAGGCCCTGAGCGTTATAATTAACTATCATTTTTGCGTCGGATTCGATAATCTAAACTCACAGGAGAACGACCATAAGGTGCCCGAGGCAGCAATAGACCCTTGGAGACAAGTCGGCTGGAGGCCGATGTATTGAATCTCGACGCAATTTGAGTGTTCCATCGGCATTAGGAGGCCCTGAACGTTATAATTAACTATCATTTTTGCGTCGGATTCGATAATCTAAACTCACAGGAGAACGACCATAAGGTGCCAGAGGCAGCAATAGACCCTTGGAGACAAGTCGGCTGGAGGCCGATGTATTGGATCGCGACGCAATTTGAGTCTTCTATCGTCATTAGGAGGCGCTGAACGTTACAATTCACTATCATTTTTGCGTCGGATTCGAAAATCTAGACTCACAGGAGAAGGATCATATTGTGCCCGAGACTGCAATATCCCCTTGGAGACAAGTCGGCTGGAGGACGATGTATTGAATCTCGACGCAATTTGAGTTTCCCATCGTCATTAGGAGGCCCTGAACGTTACAATTAACTATCATTTTTGCGTCGGGTTCGAAAGTCTAGACTCACAGGAGAACGACCATAAGGTGCCCGAGGCAGCAATAGACCCTTGGAGACAAGTCGGCTGGAGGACGATGTATTGGATCGCGACGCAATTTGAGTCTTCTATCGTCATTAGGAGGCGCTGAACGTTACAATTCACTATCATTTTTGGTCGGATTCGAAAATCTAGACTCACAGGAGAAGGATCATATTGTGCCCGAGGCAGCAATAGACCCTTGGAGACAAGTCGGCTGGAGGCCGATGTATTGAATCTCGACGCAATTTGAGTGTTCCATCGGCATTAGGAGGCCCTGAACGTTATAATTAACTATCATTTTTGCGTCGGATTCGATAATCTAAACTCACAGGAGAACGACCATAAGGTGCCCGAGGCAGCAATAGACCCTTGGAGACAAGTCGGCTGGAGGCCGATGTATTGAATCTCGACGCAATTTGAGTGTTCCATCGTCATTAGAAGGCCCTGAACGTTACAATTAACTATCATTTTTGCGTCGGATTCGAAAATCTAGACTCACAGGACAACGACCATAAGGTGCCCGAGGCAGCAATAGACCCTTGGAGACAAGTCGGCTGGAGGCCGATGTATTGAATCTCGACATAATTTGAGTGTTCCATCGGCATTAGGAGGCCCTGAACGTTACAATTGACTATCATTTTTGCGGCGGATTCGATAATCTAAACTTACAGGAGAACGACCATAAGGTGCCCGAGGCAGCAATAGACCCTTGGAGACAAATCGGCTGGAGGCCGATGTATTGAATCTCGACGCAATTTGAGTGTTCCATCGGCATTAGGAGGCCCTGAACGTTATAATTAACTATCATTTTTGCGTCGGATTCGATAATCTAAACTCACAGGAGAACGACCATAAGGTGCCCGAGGCAGCAATAGACCCTTGGAGACAAGTCGGCTGGAGGCCGATGTATTGAATCTCGACGCAATTTGAGTGTTCCATCGGCATTAGGAGGCCCTGAACGTTACAATTAACTATCATTTTTGCGTCGGGTTCGAAAATCTAGACTCACAGGAGAACGACCATAAGGTGCCCGAGGCAGCAATAGACCCTTGGAGACAAGTCGGCTGGAGGACGATGTATTGGATCGCGACGCAATTTGAGTCTTCTATCGTCATTAGGAGGCGCTGAACGTTACAATTCACTATCATTTTTGCGTCGGATTTGAAAATCTAGACTCACAGGAGAACGACCATAAGGTGCCCGAGGCAGCAATAGACCCTTGGAGACAAGTCGGCTGGAGGCCGATGTATTGAATCTCGACGCAATTTGAGTGTTCCATCGGCATTAGGAGGCCCTGAACGTTATAATTAACTATCATTTTTGCGTCGGATTCGATAATCTAAACTCACAGGAGAACGACCATAAGGTGCCCGAGGCAGCAATAGACCCTTGATGACAAGTCGGCTGGAGGCCGATGTATTGAATCTCGACGCAATTTGAGTGTTCCATCGTCATTAGAAGGCCCTGAACGTTACAATTAACTATCATTTTTGCGTCGGATTCGAAAATCTAGACTCACAGGACAACGACCATAAGGTGCCCGAGGCAGCAATAGCCCCTTGGAGACAAGTCGGCTGGAGGCCTATGTATTGAATCTCGACATAATTTGAGTGTTCCATCGGCATTAGGAGGCCCTGAACGTTACAATTAACTATCATTTTTGCGTCGGATTCGATAATCTAAACTCACAGGAGAACGACCATAAGGTGCCCGAGGCAGCAATAGACCCTTGGAGACAAGTCGGCTGGAGGCCGATGTATTGAATCTCGACGCAATTTGAGTGTTCCATCGGCATTAGAAGGCCCTGAACGTTACAATTAACTATCATTTTTGCGTCGGATTCGAAAATCTAGACTCACAGGACAACGACCATAAGGTGCCCGAGGCAGCAATAGACCCTTGGAGACAAGTCGGCTGGAGGCCGATGTATTGAATCTCGACGCAATTTGAGTGTTCCATCGGCATTAGGAGGCGCTGAACGTTACAATTCACTATCATTTTTGCGTCGGATTCGAAAATCTAGATTCACAGGACAACGACCATAAGGTGCCCGAGGCAGCAATAGACCCTTGGAGACAAGTCGGCTGGAGGCCGATGTATTGAATCTCGACGCAATTTGAGTGTTCCATCGGCATTAGGAGGCCCTGAACGGTATAATTAACTATCATTTTTGCGTCGGATTCGATAATCTAAACTCACAGGAGAACGACCATAAGGTGCCCGAGGCAGCAATAGACCCTTGGAGACAAGTCGGCTGGAGGCCGATGTATTGAATCTCGACGCAATTTGAGTGTTCCATCGTCATTAGTAGGCCCTGAACGTAACAATTAACTATCATTTTTGCGTCGGATTCGAAAATCTAGACTCACAGGACAACGACCATAAGGTGCCCGAGGCAGCAATAGACCCTTGGAGACAAGTCGGCTGGAGGCCGATGTATTGAATCTCGACATAATTTGAGTGTTCCATCGGCATTAGGAGGCCCTGAACGTTACAATTAACTATCATTTTTGCGTCGGATTCGATAATCTAGACTCACAGGAGAACTACCATAAGGTGCCCGAGGCAGCAATAGACCCTTGGAGACAAGTCGGCTGGAGGCCGATGTATTGAATCTCGACGCAATTTGAGTGTTCCATCGGCATTAGAAGGCCCTGAACGTTACAATTAACTATCATTTTTGCGTCGGATTCGAAAATCTAGACTCACAGGACAACGACCATAAGGTGCCCGAGGCAGCAATAGACCCTTGGAGACAAGTCGGCTGGAGGACGATGTATTGAATCTCGACGCAATTTGAGAGTTCCATCGTCATTAGGCGGCCCTGAACGTTACAATTAACTATCATTTTTGCGTCGGATTCGAAAATCTAGAATTACAAGAGAACGACCATAAAGTGCCCGAGGCAGCATTAAATCCTTGGAGACAAGTCGGCTGGAGGACGATGTATTGAATCTCGACGCAATTTGAGAGTTCCATCGTCATTAGGCGGCCCTGAACGTTACAATTAACTATCATTTTTGCGTCGGATTCGAAAATCTAGAATTACAAGAGAACGACCATAAAGTGCCCGAGGCAGCAATAGACCCTTGGAGACAAGTCGGCTGGAGGCCGATGTATTGAATCTCGACGCAATTTGAGTGTTCCATCGGCATTAGGAGGCCCTGAACGTTACAATTAACTATCATTTTTGCGTCGGGTTCGAAAATCTAGACTCACAGGAGAACGACCATAAGGTGCCCGAGGCAGCAATAGACCCTTGGAGACAAGTCGGCTGGAGGACGATGTATTGGATCGCGACGCAATTTGAGTCTTCTATCGTCATTAGGAGGCGCTGAACGTTACAATTCACTATCATTTTTGCGTCGGATTCGAAAATCTAGACTCACAGGAGAACGACCATAAGGTGCCCGAGGCAGCAATAGACCGTTGGAGACAAGTCGGCTGGAGGCCGATGTATTGAATCTCGACGCAATTTGAGTGTTCCATCGGCATTAGGAGGCCCTGAACGTTATAATTAACTATCATTTTTGCGTCGGATTCGATAATCTAAACTCACAGGAGAACGACCATAAGGTGCCCGAGGCAGCAATAGACCCTTGGAGACAAGTCGGCTGGAGGCCGATGTATTGAATCTCGACGCAATTTGAGTGTTCCATCGTCATTAGAAGGCCCTGAACGTTACAATTAACTATCATTTTTGCGTCGGATTCGAAAATCTAGACTCACAGGACAACGACCATAAGGTGCCCGAGGCAGCAATAGACCCTTGGAGACAAGTCGGCTGGAGGCCGATGTATTGAATCTCGACGCAATTTGAGTGTTCCATCGGCATTAGAAGGCCCTGAACGTTACAATTAACTATCATTTTTGCGTCGGATTCGATAATCTAGACTCACAGGAGAACGACCATAAGGTGCCCGAGGCAGCAATAGACCCTTGGAGACAAGTCGGCTGGAGGACGATGTATTGGATCGCGACGCAATTTGAGTCTTCTATCGTCATTAGGAGGCGCTGAACGTTACAATTCACTATCATTTATGCGTCGGATTCGAAAATCTAGACTCACAGGAGAAGGATCATATTGTGCCCGAGACAGCAATATCCCCTTGGAGACAAGTCGGCTGGAGGACGATGTATTGAATCTCGACGCAATTTGAGTGTCCCATCGTCATTAGAAGGCCCTGAACGTTACAATTAACTATCATTTTTGCGTCGGATTCGAAAATCTAGACTCACAGGACAACGACCATAAGGTGCCCGAGGCAGCAATAGACCCTTGGAGACAAGTCGGCTGGAGGCCGATGTATTGAATCTCGACGCAATTTGAGTGTTCCATCGGCATTAGGAGGCCCTGAACGTTATAATTAACTATCATTTTTGCGTCGGATTCGATAATCTAAACTCACAGGAGAACGACCATAAGGTGCCCGAGGCAGCAATAGACCCTTGGAGACAAGTCGGCTGGAGGCCGATGTATTGAATCTCGACGCAATTTGAGTCTTCTATCGTCATTACAAGGCCCTGAACGTTACAATTAACTATCATTTTTGCGTCGGATTCGAAAATCTAGACTCACAGGAGAACGACCATAAGGTGCCCGAGGCAGCAATAGACCCTTGGAGACAAGTCGGCTGGAGGCCGATGTATTGAATCTCGACGCAATTTGAGTGTTCCATCGGCATTAGGAGGCCCTGAACGTTACAATTAACTATCATTTTTGCGTCGGATTCGATAATCTAAACTCACAGGAGAACGACCATAAGGTGCCCGAGGCAGCAATAGACCCTTGGAGACAAGTCGGCTGGAGGCCAATGTATTGAATCTCGACGCAATTTGAGTGTTCCATCGGCATTAGAAGGCCCGGAACGTTACAATTAACTATCATTTTTGCGTCGGATTCGATAATCTAGACTGACAGGAGAACGACCATAAGGTGCCCGAGGCAGCAATAGACCCTTGGAGACAAGTCGGCTGGAGGACGATGTGTTGGATCGCGACGCAATTTGAGTCTTCTATCGTCATTAGGAGGCGCTGAACGTTACAATTCACTATCATTTTTGCGTCGGATTCGAAAATCTAGACTCACAGGAGAAGGATCATATTGTGCCCGAGACAGCAATATCCCCTTGGAGACAAGTCGGCTGGAGGACGATGTATTGAATCTCGACGCAATTTGAGTGTCCCATCGTCATTAGAAGGCCCTGAACGTTACAATTCACTATCATTTTTGCGTCGGATTCGAAAATCTAGACTCACAGGAGAACGACCATAAGGTGCCCGAGGCAGCAATAGACCCTTGGAAACAAGTCGGCTGGAGGACGATGTATTGGATCGCGACGCAATTTGAGTCTTCTATCGTCATTAGGAGGCCCTGAACGTTACAATTAACTATCACTTTAGCGTCGGGTTCGAAAATCTAGACTCACAGGAGAACGACCATAAGGTGCCCGAGGCAGCAATAGACCCTTGGAGACAAGTCGGCTGGAGGACGATGTATTGAATCTCGACGCAATTTGAGAGTTCCATCGTCATTAGGCGGCCCTGAACGTTACAATTAACTATCATTTTTGCGTCGGATTCGAAAATCTAGAATTACAAGAGAACGACCATAAAGTGCCCGAGGCAGCATTAGATCCTTGGAGACAAGTCGGCTGGAGGACGATGTATTGTATCTCGACGCAATTTGAGTGTTCCATCGTCATTACAAGGCCCTGAACGTTACAATTAACTATCATTTTTGCGTCGGATTCGAAAATCTAGACTCACAGGAGAACGACCATAAGGTGCCCGAGGCAGCAATAGACCCTTGGAGACAAGTCGGCTGGAGGACGATGTATTGGATCGCGACGCAATTTGAGTCTTCTATCGTCATTAGGAGGCGCTGAACGTAACAATTCACTATCATTTTTGCGTCGGATTCGAAAATCTATACTCACAGGAGAAGGACCATGTGGTGCCCGAGGCAGCGATATCCCCTTGGAGACAAGTAGGCTGGAGGCCGATGTATTGAATCTCGACGCAATTTGAGTGTTCCATCGTCATTAGAAGGCCCTGAACGTTACAATTAACTATCATTTTTGCGTCGGATTCGAAAATCTAGACTCACAGGACAACGACCATAAGGTGCCCGAGGCAGCAATAGACCCTTGGAGTCAAGTCGGCTGGAGGCCGATGTATTGAATCTCGACGCAATTTGAGTGTTCTATCGGCATTAGGAGGCCCTGAACGTTATAATTAACGATCATTTTTGCGTCGGATTCGATAATCTAAACTCACAGGAGAACGACCATAAGGTGCCCGAGGCAGCAATAGACCCTTGGAGACAAGTCGGCTGGAGGCCGATGTATTGAATCTCGACGCAATTTGAGTGTTCCATCGTCATTAGAAGGCCCTGAACGTTACAATTAACTAGCATTTTTGCGTCGGATTCGAAAATCTAGACTCACAGGACAACGACCATAAGGTGCCCGAGGCAGCAATAGACCCATGGAGACAAGTCGGCTGGAGGCCGATGTATTGAATCTCGACGCAATTTGAGTGTTCCATCGTCATTACAAGGCCCTGAACGTTACAATTAACTATCATTTTTGCGTCGGATTCGAAAATCTAGACTCACAGGAGAACGACCATAAGGTGCCCGAGGCAGCAATAGACCCTTGGAGACAAGTCGGCTGGAGGACGATGTATTGGATCGCGACGCAATTTGAGTCTTCTATCGTCATTAGGAGGCGCTGAACGTTACAATTCACTATCATTTTTGCGTCGGATTCGAAAATCTAGACTCACAGGAGAAGGACCATGTGGTGCCCCAGGCAGCGATATCCCCTTGGAGACAAGTCGGCTGGAGGCCGATGTATTGAATCTCGACGCAATTTGAGTGTTCCATCGTCATTAGGAGGCGCTGAACGTTACAATTCACTATCATTTTTGCGTCGGATTCGAAAATCTAGACTCACAGGACAACGACCATAAGGTGCCCGAGGCAGCAATAGACCCTTGCAGACAAGTCGGCTGGAGGCCGATGTATTGGATCGCGACGCAATTTGAGTCTTCTATCGTCATTAGGAGGCGCTGAACGTTACAATTCACTATCATTTTTGCGTCGGATTCGAAAATCTAGACTCACAGGAGAAGGATCATATTGTGCCCGAGACAGCAATATCCCCTTGGAGACAAGTCGGCTGGAGGACGATGTATTGAATCTCGACGCAATTTGAGTGTCCCATCGTCATTAGAAGGCCCTGAACGTTACAATTAACTATCATTTTTCCGTCGGATTCGATAATCTAAACTCACAGGAGAACGACCATAAGGTGCCCGAGGCAGCAATAGACCCTTGGAGACAAGTCGGCTGGAGGACGATGTATTGGATCGCGACGCAATTTGAGTTTTCTATCGTCATTAGGAGGCCCTGAACGTTACAATTAACTATCATTTTAGCGTCGGGTTCGAAAATCTAGACTCACAGGAGAACGACCATAAGGTGCCCGAGGCAGCATTAAATCCTTGGAGACAAGTCGGCTGGAGGACGATGTATTGAATCTCGACGCAATTTGAGAGTTCCATCGTCATTAGGCGGCCCTGAACGTTACAATTAACTATCATTTTTGCGTCGGATTCGAAAATCTAGAATTACAAGAGAACGACCATAAAGTGCCCGAGGCAGCATTAAATCCTTGGAGACAAGTCGGCTGGAGGACGATGTATTGAATCTCGACGCAATTTGAGAGTTCCATCGTCATTAGGCGGCCCTGAACGTTACAATTCACTATCATTTTTGCGTCGGATTCGAAAATCTAGACTCACAGGAGAAGGATCATATTGTGCCCGAGACTGCAATATCCCCTTGGAGACAAGTCGGCTGGAGGACGATGTATTGAATCTCGACGCAATTTGAGTTTCCCATCGTCATTAGAAGGCCCTGAACGTTACAATTAACTATCATTTTTGCGTCGGATTCGAAAATCTAGACTCACAGGACAACGACCATAAGGTGCCCGAGGCAGCAATAGACCCTTGGAGACAAGTCGGCTGGAGGACGATGTATTGTATCGCGACGCAATTTGAGTGTTCCTTCGGCATTAGAAGGCCCTGAACGTTACAATTAACTATCATTTTTGCGTCGGGTTCGAAAATCTAGACTCACAGGAGAACGACCATAAGGTGCCCGAGGCAGCAATAGACCCTTGGAGACAAGTCGGCTGGAGGACGATGTATTGGATCGCGACGCAATTTGAGTCTTCTATCGTCATTAGGAGGCGATGAACGTTACAATTCACTATCATTTTTGCGTCGGATTCGAAAATCTAGACTCACAGGAGAACGACCATAAGGTGCCCGAGGCAGCAACAGACCCTTGGAGACAAGTCGGCTGGAGGCCGATGTATTGAATCTCGACGCAATTTGAGTGTTCCATCGGCATTAGGAGGCCCTGAACGTTACAATTAACTATCATTTTTGCGTCGGGTTCGAAAGTCTAGACTCACAGGAGAACGACCATAAGGTGCCCGAGGCAGCAATAGACCCTTGGAGACAAGTCGGCTGGAGGACGATGTATTGGATCGCGACGCAATTTGAGTCTTCTATCGTCATTAGGAGGCGCTGAACGTTACAATTCACTATCATTTTTGGTCGGATTCGAAAATCTAGACTCACAGGAGAAGGATCATATTGTGCCCGAGGCAGCAATAGACCCTTGGAGACAAGTCGGCTGGAGGCCGATGTATTGAATCTCGACGCAATTTGAGTGTTCCATCGGCATTAGGAGGCCCTGAACGTTATAATTAACTATCATTTTTGCGTCGGATTCGATAATCTAAACTCACAGGAGAACGACCATAAGGTGCCCGAGGCAGCAATAGACCCTTGGAGACAAGTCGGCTGGAGGCCGATGTATTGAATCTCGACGCAATTTAAGTGTTCCATCGTCATTAGAAGGCCCTGAACGTTACAATTAACTATCATTTTTGCGTCGGATTCGAAAATCTAGACTCACAGGACAACGACCATAAGGTGCCCGAGGCAGCAATAGACCCTTGGAGACAAGTCGGCTGGAGGCCGATGTATTGAATCTCGACATAATTTGAGTGTTCCATCGGCATTAGGAGGCCCTGAACGTTACAATTAACTATCATTTTTGCGTCGGATTCGATAATCTAAACTTACAGGAGAACGACCATAAGGTGCCCGAGGCAGCAATAGACCCTTGGAGACAAATCGGCTGGAGGCCGATGTATTGAATCTCGACGCAATTTGAGTGTTCCATCGGCATTAGGAGGCCCTGAACGTTATAATTAACTATCATTTTTGCGTCGGATTCGATAATCTAAACTCACAGGAGAACGGCCATAAGGTGCCCGAAGCAGCAATAGACCCTTGGAGACAAGTCGGCTGGAGGCCGATGTATTGAATCTCGACGCAATTTGAGTGTTCCATCGGCATTAGGAGGCCCTGAACGTTACAATTAACTATCATTTTTGCGTCGGGTTCGAAAATCTAGACTCACAGGAGAACGACCATAAGGTGCCCGAGGCAGCAATAGACCCTTGGAGACAAGTCGGCTGGAGGACGATGTATTGGATCGCGACGCAATTTGAGTCTTCTATCGTCATTAGGAGGCGCTGAACGTTACAATTCACTATCATTTTTGCGTCGGATTCGAAAATCTAGACTCACAGGAGAACGACCATAAGGTGCCCGAGGCAGCAATAGACCCTTGGAGACAAGTCGGCTGGAGGCCGATGTATTGAATCTCGACGCAATTTGAGTGTTCCATCGGCATTAGGAGGCCCTGAACGTTATAATTAACTATCATTTTTGCGTCGGATTCGATAATCTAAACTCACAGGAGAACGACCATAAGGTGCCCGAGGCAGCAATAGACCCTTGGAGACAAGTCGGCTGGAGGCCGATGTATTGAATCTCGACGCAATTTGAGTGTTCCATCGTCATTAGAAGGCCCTGAACGTTACAATTAACTATCATTTTTGCGTCGGATTCGAAAATCTAGACTCACAGGACAACGACCATAAGGTGCCCGAGGCAGCAATAGCCCCTTGGAGACAAGTCGGCTGGAGGCCTATGTATTGAATCTCGACATAATTTGAGTGTTCCATCGGCATTAGGAGGCCCTGAACGTTACAATTAACTATCATTTTTGCGTCGGATTCGATAATCTAAACTCACAGGAGAACGACCATAAGGTGCCCGAGGCAGCAATAGACCCTTGGAGACAAGTCGGCTGGAGGCCGATGTATTGAATCTCGACGCAATTTGAGTGTTCCATCGGCATTAGAAGGCCCTGAACGTTACAATTAACTATCATTTTTGCGTCGGATTCGAAAATCTTGACTCACAGGACAACGACCATAAGGTGCCCGAGGCAGCAATAGACCCTTGGAGACAAGTCGGCTGGAGGCCGATGTATTGAATCTCGACGCAATTTGAGTGTTCCATCGGCATTAGGAGGCGCTGAACGTTACAATTCACTATCATTTTTGCGTCGGATTCGAAAATCTAGACTCACAGGACAACGACCATAAGGTGCCCGAGGCAGCAATAGACCCTTGGAGACAAGTCGGCTGGAGGCCGATGTATTGAATCTCGACGCAATTTGAGTGTTCCATCGGCATTAGGAGGCCCTGAACGGTATAATTAACTATCATTTTTGCGTCGGATTCGATAATCTAAACTCTCAGGAGAACGACCACAAGGTGCCCGAGGCAGCAATAGACCCTTGGAGACAAGTCGGCTGGAGGCCGATGTATTGAATCTCGACGCAATTTGAGTGTTCCATCGTCATTAGAAGGCCCTGAACGTTACAATTAACTATCATTTTTGCGTCGGATTCGAAAATCTAGACTCACAGGACAACGACCATAAGGTGCCCGAGGCAGCAATAGACCCTTGGAGACAAGTCGGCTGGAGGCCGATGTATTGAATCTCGACATAATTTGAGTGTTCCATCGGCATTAGGAGGCCCTGAACGTTATAATTAACTATCATTTTTGCGTCGGATTCGATAATCTAAACTCACAGGAGAACTACCATAAGGTGCCCGAGGCAGCAATAGACCCTTGGAGACAAGTCGGCTGGAGGCCGATGTATTGAATCTCGACGCAATTTGAGTGTTCCATCGGCATTAGAAGGCCCTGAACGTTACAATTAACTATCATTTTTGCGTCGGATTCGAAAATCTAGACTCACAGGACAACGACCATAAGGTGCCCGAGGCAGCAATAGACCCTTGGAGACAAGTCGGCTGGAGGACGATGTATTGAATCTCGACGCAATTTAAGAGTTCCATCGTCATTAGGCGGCCCTGAACGTTACAATTAACTATCATTTTTGCGTCGGATTCGAAAATCTAGAATTACAAAAGAACGACCATAAAGTGCCCGAGGCAGCATTAAATCCTTGGAGACAAGTCGGCTGGAGGACGATGTATTGAATCTCGACGCAATTTGAGAGTTCCATCGTCATTAGGCGGCCCTGAACGTTACAATTAACTATCATTTTTGCGTCGGATTCGAAAATCTAGAATTACTTGAGAACGACCATAAAGTGCCCGAGGCAGCAATAGACCCTTGGAGACAAGTCGGCTGGAGGCCGATGTATTGAATCTCGACGCAATTTGAGTGTTCCATCGGCATTAGGAGGCCCTGAACGTTACAATTAACTATCATTTTTGCGTCGGGTTCGAAAATCTAGACTCACAGGAGAACGACCATAAGGTGCCCGAGGAAGCAATAGACCCTTGGAGACAAGTCGGCTGGAGGACGATGTATTGGATCGCGACGCAATTTGAGTCTTCTATCGTCATTAGGAGGCGCTGAACGTTACAATTCACTATCATTTTTGGTCGGATTCGAAAATCTAGACTCACAGGAGAACGACCATAAGGTGCCCGAGGCAGCAATAGACCGTTGGAGACAAGTCGGCTGGAGGCCGATGTATTGAATCTCGACGCAATTTGAGTGTTCCATCGGCATTAGGAGGCCCTGAACGTTATAATTAACTATCATTTTTGCGTCGGATTCGATAATCTAAACTCACAGGAGAACGACCATAAGGTGCCCGAGGCAGCAATAGACCCTTGGAGACAAGTCGGCTGGAGGCCGATGTATTGAATCTCGACGCAATTTGAGAGTTCCATCGTCATTAGAAGGCCCTGAACGTTACAATTAACTATCATTTTTGCGTCGGATTCGAAAATCTAGACTCACAGGACAACGACCATAAGGTGCCCGAGGCAGCAATAGACCCTTGGAGACAAGTCGGCTGGAGGCCGATGTATTGAATCTCGACGCAATTTGAGTGTTCCATCGGCATTAGGAGGCGCTGAACGTTACAATTCACTATCATTTTTGCGTCGGATTCGAAAATCTAGACTCACAGGACAACGACCATAAGGTGCCCGAGGCAGCAATAGACCCTTGGAGACAAGTCGGCTGGAGGCCGATGTATTGAATCTCGACGCAATTTGAGTGTTCCATCGGCATTAGGTGGCCCTGAACGGTATAATTAACTATCATTTTTGCGTCGGATTCGATAATCTAAACTCACAGGAGAACGACCATAAGGTGCCCGAGGCAGCAATAGACCCTTGGAGACAAGTCGGCTGGAGGCCGATGTATTGAATCTCGACGCAATTTGAGTGTTCCATCGTCATTAGAAGGCCCTGAACGTTACAATTAACTATCATTTTTGCGTCGGATTCGAAAATCTAGACTCACAGGACAACGACCATAAGGTGCCCGAGGCAGCAATAGACCCTTGGAGACAAGTCGGCTGGAGGCCGATGTATTGAATCTCGACATAATTTGAGTGTTCCATCGGCATTAGGAGGCCCTGAACGTTACAATTAACTATCATTTTTGCGTCGGATTCGATAATCTAAACTCACAGGAGAACTACCATAAGGTGCCCGAGGCAGCAATAGACCCTTGGAGACAAGTCGGCTGGAGGCCGATGTATTGAATCTCGACGCAATTTGAGTGTTCCATCGGCATTAGGAGGCCCTGAACGTTACAATTAACTATCATTTTTGCGTCGGGTTCGAAAATCTAGACTCACAGGAGAACGACCATAAGGTGCCCGAGGCAGCAATAGACCCTTGGAGACAAGTCGGCTGGAGGACGATGTATTGGATCGCGACGCAATTTGAGTCTTCTATCGTCATTAGGAGGCGCTGAACGTTACAATTCACTATCATTTTTGCGTCGGATTCGAAAATCTAGACTCACAGGAGAACGACCATAAGGTGCCCGAGGCAGCAATAGACCGTTGGAGACAAGTCGGCTGGAGGCCGATGTATGTAATCTCGACGCAATTTGAGTGTTCCATCGGCATTAGGAGGCCCTGAACGTTATAATTAACTATCATTTTTGCGTCGGATTCGATAATCTAAACTCACAGGAGAACGACCATAAGGTGCCCGAGGCAGCAATAGACCCTTGGAGACAAGTCGGCTGGAGGCCGATGTATTGAATCTCGACGCAATTTGAGTGTTCCATCGTCATTAGAAGGCCCTGAACGTTACAATTAACTATCATTTTTGCGTCGGATTCGAAAATCTAGACTCACAGGACAACGACCACAAGGTGCCCGAGGCAGCAATAGACCCTTGGAGACAAGTCGGCTGGAGGCCGATGTATTGAATCTCGACGCAATTTGAGTGTTCCATCGGCATTAGGAGGCGCTGAACGTTACAATTCACTATCATTTTTGCGTCGGATTCGAAAATCTAGACTCACAGGACAACGACCATAAGGTGCCCGAGTCAGCAATAGACCCTTGGAGACAAGTCGGCTGGAGGCCGATGTATTGAATCTCGACGCAATTTGAGTGTTCCATCGGCATTAGGTGGCCCTGAACGGTATAATTAACTATCATTTTTGCGTCGGATTCGATAATCTAAACTCTCAGGAGAACGACCATAAGGTGCCCGAGGCAGCAATAGACCCTTGGAGACAAGTCGGCTGGAGGCCGATGTATTGAATCTCGACGCAATTTGAGTGTTCCATCGTCATTAGAAGGCCCTGAACGTTACAATTAACTATCATTTTTGCGTCGGATTCGAAAATCTAGACTCACAGGACAACGACCATAAGGTGCCCGAGGCAGCAATAGACCCTTGGAGACAAGTCGGCTGGAGGCCGATGTATTGAATCTCGACATAATTTGAGTGTTCCATCGGCATTAGGAGGCCCTGAACGTTACAATTAACTATCATTTTTGCGTCGGATTCGATAATCTAAACTCACAGGAGAACTACCATAAGGTGCCCGAGGCAGCAATAGACCCTTGGAGACAAGTCGGCTGGAGGCCGATGTATTGAATCTCGACGCAATTTGAGTGTTCCATCGTCATTAGAAGGCCCTGAACGTTACAATTAACTATCATTTTTGCGTCGGATTCGAAAATCTAGACTCACAGGACAACGACCATAAGGTGCCCGAGGCAGCAATAGACCCTTGGAGACAAGTCGGCTGGAGGACGATGAATTGAATCTCGACGCAATTTGAGAGTTCCATCGTCATTAGGCGGCCCTGAACGTTACAATTAACTATCATTTTTGCGTCGGATTCGAAAATCTAGAATTACAAGAGAACGACCATAAAGTGCCCGAGGCAGCAATAGACCCTTGGAGACAAGTCGGCTGGAGGCCGATGTATTGAATCTCGACGCAATTTGAGTGTTCCATCGGCATTAGGAGGCCCTGAACGTTACAATTAACTATCATTTTTGCGTCGGGTTCGAAAATCTAGACTCACAGGAGAACGACCATAAGGTGCCCGAGGCAGCAATAGACCCTTGGAGACAAGTCGGCTGGAGGACGATGTATTGGATCGCGACGCAATTTGAGTCTTCTATCGTCATTAGGAGGCGCTGAACGTTACAATTCACTATCATTTTTGCGTCGGATTCGAAAATCTAGACTCACAGGAGAACGACCATAAGGTGCCCGAGGCAGCAATAGACCGTTGGAGACAAGTCGGCTGGAGGCCGATGTATTGAATCTCGACGCAATTTGAGTGTTCCATCGTCATTAGAAGGCCCTGAACGTTACAATTAACTATCATTTTTGCGTCGGATTCGAAAATCTAGACTCACAGGACAACGACCATAAGGTGCCCGAGGCAGCAATAGACCCTTGGAGACAAGTCGGCTGGAGGCCGATGTATTGAATCTCGACATAATTTGAGTGTTCCATCGGCATTAGGAGGCCCTGAACGTTACAATTAACTATCATTTTTGCGTCGGATTCGATAATCTAAACTCACAGGAGAACTACCATTAGGTGCCCGAGGCAGCAATAGACCCTTGGAGACAAGTCGGCTGGAGGCCGATGTATTGAATCTCGACGCAATTTGAGTGTTCCATCGCCATTAGAAGGCCCTGAACGTTACAATTAACTATCATTTTTGCGTCGGATTCGAAAATCTAGACTCACAGGACAACGACCATAAGGTGCCCGAGGCAGCAATAGACCCTTGGAGACAAGTCGGCTGGAGGACGATGTATTGAATCTCGACGCAATTTGAGAGTTCCATCGTCATTAGGCGGCCCTGAACGTTACAATTAACTATCATTTTTGCGTCGGATTCGAAAATCTAGAATTACAAGAGAACGACCATAAAGTGCCCGAGGCAGCATTAAATCCTTGGAGACAAGTCGGCTGGAGGACGATGTATTGAATCTCGACGCAATTTGAGAGTTCCATCGTCATTAGGCGGCCCTGAACGTTACAATTAACTATCATTTTTGCGTCGGATTCGAAAATCTAGAATTACAAGAGAACGACCATAAAGTGCCCGAGGCAGCAATAGACCCTTGGAGACAAGTCGGCTGGAGGCCGATGTATTGAATCTCGACGCAATTTGAGTGTTCCATCGGCATTAGGAGGCGCTGAACGTTACAATTCACTATCATTTTTGCGTCGGATTCGAAAATCTAGACTCACAGGACAACGACCATAAGGTGCCCGAGGCAGCAATAGACCCTTGGAGACAAGTCGGCTGGAGGCCGATGTATTGAATCTCGACGCAATTTGAGTGTTCCATCGGCATTAGGAGGCCCTGAACGGTATAATTAACTATCATTTTTGCGTCGGATTCGATAATCTAAACTCACAGGAGAACGACCATAAGGTGCCCGAGGCAGCAATAGACCCTTGGACACAAGTCGGCTGGAGGCCGATGTATTGAATCTCGACGCAATTTGAGTGTTCCATCGTCATTAGAAGGCCCTGAACGTTACAATTAACTATCATTTTTGCGTCGGATTCGAAAATCTAGACTCACAGGACAACGACCATAAGGTGCCCGAGGCAGCAATAGACCCTTGGAGACAAGTCGGCTGGAGGCCAATGTATTGAATCTCGACATAATTTGAGTGTTCCATCGGCATTAGGAGGCCCTGAACGTTACAATTAACTATCATTTTTGCGTCGGATTCGATAATCTAAACTCACAGGAGAACTACCATAAGGTGCCCGAGGCAGCAATAGACCCTTGGAGACAAGTCGGCTGGAGGCCGATGTATTGAATCTCGACGCAATTTGAGTGTTCCATCGGCATTAGAAGGCCCTGAACGATACAATTAACTATCATTTTTGCGTCGGATTCGAAAATCTAGACTCACAGGACAACGACCATAAGGTGCCCGAGGCAGCAATAGACCCTTGGAGACAAGTCGGCTGGAGGCCGATGTATTGAATCTCGACGCAATTTGAGTGTTCCATCGGCATTAGGAGGCGCTGAACGTTACAATTCACTATCATTTTTGCGTCTGATTCGAAAATCTAGACTCACAGGAGAAGGACCATGTGGTGCCCGAGGCAGCGATATCCCCTTGGAGACAAGTAGGCTGGAGGCCGATGTATTGAATCTCGACGCAATTTGAGTGTCCCATCGTCATTAGAAGGCCCTGAACGTTACAATTAACTATCATTTTTGCGTCGGATTCGATAATCTAAACTCACAGGAGAACGACCATAAGGTGCCCGAGGCAGCAATAGACCCTTGGAGACAAGTCGGCTGGAGGCGGATGTATTGAATCTCGACGCAATTTGAGTGTTCCATCGGCATTAGGAGGCCCTGAACGTTATAATTAACGATCATTTTTGCGTCGGATTCGATAATCTAAACTCACAGGAGAACGACCATAAGGTGCCCGAGGCAACAATAGACCCTTGGAGACAAGTCGGCTGGAGGCCGATGTATTGAATCTCGACGCAATTTGAGTGTTCCATCGGCATTAGGAGGCGCTGAACGTTACAATTCACTATCATTTTTGCGTCGGATTCGAAAATCTAGACTCACAGGAGAAGGATCATATTGTGCCCGAGACAGCAATATCCCCTTGGAGACAAGTCGGCTGGAGGACGATGTATTGAATCTCGACGCAATTTGAGTGTCCCATCGTCATTAGAAGGCCCTGAACGTTACAATTAACTATCATTTTTGCGTCGGATTCGATAATCTAAACTCACAGGAGAACGACCATAAGGTGCCCGAGGCAGCAATAGACCCTTGGAGACAAGTCGGCTGGAGGACGATGTATTGGATCGCGACGCAATTTGAGTGTTCCATCGTCATTACAAGGCCCTGAACGTTACAATTAACTATCATTTTTGCGTCGGATTCGAAAATCTAGACTCACAGGAGAACGACCATAAGGTGCCCGAGGCAGCAATAGACCCTTGGAGACAAGTCGGCTGGAGGACGATGTATTGGATCGCGACGCAATTTGAGTCTTCTATCGTCAGTAGGAGGCGCTGAACTTTACAATTCACTATCATTTTTGCGTCGGATTCGAAAATCTATACTCACAGGAGAAGGAGCATGTGGTGCCCGAGGCAGCGATATCCCCTTGGAGACAAGTAGGCTGGAGGCCGATGTATTGAATCTCGACGCAATTTGACTGTTCCATCGTCATTAGAAGGCCCTGAACGTTACAATTAACTATCATTTTTGCGTCGGATTCGAAAATCTAGACTCACAGGAGAACGACCATAAGGTGCCCGAGGCAGCAATAGACCCTTGGAGACAAGTCGGCTGGAGGACGATGTATTGGATCGCGACGCAATTTGAGTCTTCTATCGTCTTTTGGAGGCGCTGAACGTTACAATTCACTATCATTTTTGCGTCGGATTCGAAAATCTAGACTCACAGGACAACGACCATAAGGTGCCCGAGGCAGCAATAGACCCTTGGAGACAAGTCGGCTGGAGACCGATGTATTGAATCTCGACGCAATTTGAGTCTTCTATCGTCATTAGGAGGCGCTGAACGTTACAATTCACTATCATTTTTGCGTCGGATTCGAAAATCTAGACTCACAGGAGAACGACCATAAGGTGCCCGAGGCAGCAATAGACCCTTGGAGACAAGTCGGCTGGAGGCCGATGTATTGAATCTCGACGCAATTTGAGTCTTCTATCGTCATTAGGAGGATCTTAACGTTACAATTAACTATCATTTTAGCGTCGGGTTCGAAAATCTAGACTCACAGGAGAACGACCATAAGGTGCCCGAGGCAGCAATAGACCCTTGGAGACAAGTCGGCTGGAGGACGATGTATTGGATCGCGACGCAATTTGAGTCTTCTATCGTCATTAGGAGGCCCTGAACGTTATAATTAACTATCATTTTTGCGTCGGATTCGATAATCTAAACTCACAGGAGAACGACCATAAGGTGCCCGAGGCAGCAATAGACCCTTGGAGACAAGTCGGCTGGAGGCCGATGTATTGAATCTCGACGCAATTTGAGTGTTCCATCGTCATTAGAAGGCCCTGAACGTTACAATTCACTATCATTTTTGCGTCGGATTCAAAAATCTTGACTCACAGGACAACGACCATAAGGTGCCCGAGGCAGCAATAGACCCTTGGAGACAAGTCGGCTGGAGACCGATGTATTGAATCTCGACGCAATTTGAGTCTTCTATCGTCATTAGGAGGCGCTGAACGTTACAATTCACTATCATGTTTGCGTCGGATTCGAAAATCTAGACTCACAGGAGAACGACCATAAGGTGCCCGAGGCAGCAATAGACCCTTGGAGACAAGTCGGCTGGAGGCCGATGTATTGAATCTCGACGCAATTTGAGTCTTCTATCGTCATTAGGAGGCCCTGAACGTTACAATTAACTATCATTTTAGCGTCGGGTTCGAAAATCTAGACTCACAGGACAACGACCATAAGGTGCCCGAGGCAGCAATAGACCCTTGGAGACAAGTCGGCTGGAGGACGATGTATTGGATCGCGACGCAATTTGAGTCTTCTATCGTCATTAGGAGGCCCTGAACGTTATAATTAACTATCATTTTTGCGTCGGATTCGATAATCTAAACTCACAGGAGAACGACCATAAGGTGCCCGAGGCAGCAATAGACCCTTGGAGACAAGTCGGCTGGAGGCCGATGTATTGAATCTCGACGCAATTTGAGTGTTCCATCGTCATTAGAAGGCCCTGAACGTTACAATTAACTATGATTTTTGCGTCGGATTCGAAAATCTAGACTCACAGGACAACGACCATAAGGTGCCCGAGGCAGCGATATCCCCTTGGAGACAAGTAGGCTGGAGGCCGATGTATCGAATCTCGACGCAATTTGAGTGTTCCATCGTCATTAGAAGGCCCTGAACGTTACAATTAACTATCAGTTTCGCGTCGGATTCGAAAATCTACTCACAGGAGAAGTTCATACGGTGGTCGAGACAGCAATATACCCCTTGGAGACAAATCGGCTGGAGGACGATGTATTGAATCTCGACGCAATTTGAGTCTTCTGTCGTCATTAGGAGGCGCTGAACGTTACAATTCACTATCATTTTTGCGTCGGATTCGAAAATCTAGACTCACAGGAGAAGGACCATGTGGTGCCCGAGTCAGCGATATCCCCTTGGAGACAAGTAGGCTGGAGGCCGATGGATTGAATCTCGACGCAATTTGAGTGTCCCATCGTCATTAGAAGGCCCTGAACGTTACAATTAACTACCATTTTTGCGTCGGATTCGATAATCTAAACTCACAGGAGAACGACCATAAGGTGCCCGAGGCAGCAATAGACCCTTGGAGACAAGTCGGCTGGAGGCCGATGTATTGAATCTCGACGCAATTTGAGTGTTCCATCGGCATTAGAAGGCCCTGAACGTTACAATTCACTATCATTTTTGCGTCGGATTCGAAAATCTAGACTCACAGGAGAAGGATCATATTGTTCCCGAGACAGCAATATCCCCTTGGAGACAAGTCGGCTGGAGGACGATGTATTGAATCTCGACGCAATTTGAGTGTCCCATCGTCATTAGAAGGCACTGAACGTTACAATTAACTATCATTTTTGCGTCGGATTCGATAATCTAAACTCACAGGAGAACGACCATAAGGTGCCCGAGGCAGCAATAGACCCTTGGAGACAAGTCGGCTGGAGGACGATGTATTGGATCGCGACGCAATTTGAGTGTTCCATCGTCATTACAAGGCCCTGAACGTTACAATTAACTATCATTTTTGCGTCGGATTCGAAAATCTAGACTCACAGGAGAACGACCATAAGGTGCCCGAGGCAGCAATAGACCCTTGGAGACAAGTCGGCTGGAGGACGATGTATTTAATCGCGACGCAATTTGAGTCTTCTATCGTCATTAGGAGGCGCTGAACGTTACAATTCACTATCATTTTTACGTCGGATTCGAAAATCTATACTCACAGGAGAAGGACCATGTGGTGCCCGAGGCAGCGATATCCCCTTGGAGACAAGTAGGCTGGAGGCCGATGTATTGAATCTCGACGCAATTTGAGTGTTCCATCGGCATTAGGAGGCCCTGAACGTTATAATTAACTATCATTTTTGCGTCGGATTCGATAATCTAAACTCACAGGAGAACGAACATAAGGTACCCGAGGCAGCAATAGACCCTTGGAGACAAGTCGGCTGGAGGCCGATGTATTGAATCTCTACGCAATTTGAGTGTTCCATCGTCATTAGAAGGCCCTGAACGTTACAATTAACTATCATTTTTGCGTCGGATTCGAAAATCTAGACTCACAGGACAACGACCATAAGGTGCCCGAGGCAGCAATAGACCCTTGGAGACAAGTCGGCTGGAGGCTGATGTATTGTATCTCGACATAATTTGAGTGTTCCATCGGCATTAGGAGGCCCTGAACGTTACAATTAACTATCATTTTTGCGTCGGATTCGATAATCTAAACTCACAGGAGAACGACCATAAGGTGCCCGAGGCAGCAATAGACCCTTGGAGACAAGTCGGCTGGAGGCCGATGTATTGAATCTCGACGCAATTTGAGTGTTCCATCGGCATTAGAAGGCCCTGAACGTTACAATTAACTATCATTTTTGCGTCGGATTCGAAAATCTAGACTCACAGGACAACGACCATAAGGTGCCCGAGGCAGCAATAGACCCTTGGAGACAAGTCGGCTGGAGGCCGATGTATTGAATCTCGACATAATTTGAGTGTTCCATCGGCATTAGGAGGCCCTGAACGTTACAATTAACTATCATTTTTGCGTCGGATTCGATAATCTAAACTCACAGGAGAACGACCATAAGGTGCCCGAGGCAGCAATAGACCCTTGGAGACAAGTCAGCTGGAGGCCGATGTATTGAATCTCGACGCAATTTGAGTGTTCCATCGGCATTAGAAGGCCCTGAACGTTACAATTAACTATCATTTTTGCGTCGGATTCGAAAATCTAGACTCACAGGACAACGACCATAAGGTGCCCGAGGCAGCAATAGACCCTTGGAGACAAGTCGGCTGGAGGCCGATGTATTGAATCTCGACGCAATTTGAGTGTTCCATCGGCATTAGGAGGCCCTGAACGGTATAATTAACTATCATTTTTGCGTCGGATTCGATAATCTAAACTCACAGGAGAACGACCATAAGGTGCCCGAGGCAGCAATAGACCCTTGGACACAAGTCGGCTGGAGGCCGATGTATTGAATCTCGACGCAATTTGAGTGTTCCATCGTCATTAGAAGGCCCTGAACGTTACAATTAACTATCATTTTTGCGTCGGATTCGAAAATCTAGACTCACAGGACAACGACCATAAGGTGCCCGAGGCAGCAATAGACCCTTGGAGACAAGTCGGCTGGAGGCCGATGTATTGAATCTCGACATAATTTGAGTGTTCCATCGGCATTAGGAGGCCCTGAACGTTACAATTAACTATCATTTTTGCGTCGGATTCGATAATCTAAACTCACAGGAGAATTACCATAAGGTGCCCGAGGCAGCAATAGACCCTTGGAGACAAGTCGGCTGGAGGCCGATGTATTGAATCTCGACGCAATTTGAGTGTTCCATCGGCATTAGAAGGCCCTGAACGTTACAATTAACTATCATTTTTGCGTCGGATTCGAAAATCTAGACTCACAGGACAACGACCATAAGGTGCCCGAGGCAGCAATAGACCCTTGGAGACAAGTCGGCTGGAGGCCGATGTATTGAATCTCGACGCAATTTGAGTGTTCCATCGGCATTAGGAGGCGCTGAACGTTACAATTCACTATCATTTTTGCGTCTGATTCGAAAATCTAGACTCACAGGAGAAGGACCATGTGGTGCCCGAGGCAGCGATATCCCCTTGGAGACAAGTAGGCTGGAGGCCGATGTATTGAATCTCGACGCAATTTGAGTGTCCCATCGTCATTAGAAGGCCCTGAACGATACAATTAACTATCATTTTTGCGTCGGATTCGATAATCTAAACTCACAGGAGAACGACCATAAGGTGCCCGAGGCAGCAATAGACCCTTGGAGACAAGTCGGCTGGAGGCCGATGTATTGAATCTCGACGCAATTTGAGTGTTCCATCGGCATTAGGAGGCCCTGAACGTTATAATTAACGATCATTTTTGCGTCGGATTCGATAATCTAAACTCACAGGAGAACGACCATAAGGTGCCCGAGGCAACAATAGACCCTTGCAGACAAGTCGGCTGGAGGCCGATGTATTGAATCTCGACGCAATTTGAGTGTTCCATCGGCATTAGGAGGCGCTGAACGTTACAATTCACTATCATTTTTGCGTCGGATTCGAAAATCTAGACTCACAGGAGAAGGATCATATTGTGCCCGAGACAGCAATATCCCCTTGGAGACAAGTCGGCTGGAGGACGATGTATTGAATCTCGACGCAATTTGAGTGTCCCATCGTCATTAGAAGGCCCTGAACGTTACAATTAACTATGATTTTTGCGTCGGATTCGAAAATCTAGACTCACAGGACAACGACCATAAGGTGCCCGAGGCAGCGATATCCCCTTGGAGACAAGTAGGCTGGAGGCCGATGTATTGAATCTCGACGCAATTTGAGTGTTCCATCGTCATTAGAAGGCCCTGAACGTTACAATTAACTATCAGTTTCGCGTCGGATTCGAAAATCTACTCACAGGAGAAGTTCATACGGTGGTCGAGACAGCAATATACCCCTTGGAGACAAATCGGCTGGAGGACGATGTATTGAATCTCGACGCAATTTGAGTCTTCTGTCGTCATTAGGAGGCGCTGAACGTTACAATTCACTATCATTTTTGCGTCGGATTCGAAAATCTAGACTCACAGGACAACGACCATAAGGTGCCCGAGGCAGCAATAGACCCTTGGAGACAAGTCGGCTGGAGGCCGATGTATTGAATCTCGACGCAATTTGAGTGTTCCATCGGCATTAGGAGGCCCTGAACGGTATAATTAACTATCATTTTAGCGTCGGATTCGATAATCTAAACTCACAGGAGAACGACCATAAGGTGCCCGAGGCAGCAATAGACCCTTGGACACAAGTCGGCTGGAGGCCGATGTATTGAATCTCGACGCAATTTGAGTGTTCCATCGTCATTAGAAGGCCCTGAACGTTACAATTAACTATCATTTTTGCGTCGGATTCGAAAATCTAGACTCACAGGACAACGACCATAAGGTGCCCGAGGCAGCAATAGACCCTTGGAGACAAGTCGGCTGGAGGCTGATGTATTGTATCTCGACATAATTTGAGTGTTCCATCGGCATTAGGAGGCCCTGAACGTTACAATTAACTATCATTTTTGCGTCGGATTCGATAATCTAAACTCACAGGAGAACGACCATAAGGTGCCCGAGGCAGCAATAGACCCTTGGAGACAAGTCGGCTGGAGGCCGATGTATTGAATCTCGACGCAATTTGAGTGTTCCATCGGCATTAGAAGGCCCTGAACGTTACAATTAACTATCATTTTTGCGTCGGATTCGAAAATCTAGACTCACAGGACAACGACCATAAGGTGCCCGAGGCAGCAATAGACCCTTGGAGACAAGTCGGCTGGAGGCCGATGTATTGAATCTCGACATAATTTGAGTGTTCCATCGGCATTAGGAGGCCCTGAACGTTACAATTAACTATCATTTTTGCGTCGGATTCGATAATCTAAACTCACAGGAGAACGACCATAAGGTGCCCGAGGCAGCAATAGACCCTTGGAGACAAGTCAGCTGGAGGCCGATGTATTGAATCTCGACGCAATTTGAGTGTTCCATCGGCATTAGAAGGCCCTGAACGTTACAATTAACTATCATTTTTGCGTCGGATTCGAAAATCTAGACTCACAGGACAACGACCATAAGGTGCCCGAGGCAGCAATAGACCCTTGGAGACAAGTCGGCTGGAGGCCGATGTATTGAATCTCGACGCAATTTGAGTGTTCCATCGGCATTAGGAGGCCCTGAACGGTATAATTAACTATCATTTTTGCGTCGGATTCGATAATCTAAACTCACAGGAGAACGACCATAAGGTGCCCGAGGCAGCAATAGACCCTTGGACACAAGTCGGCTGGAGGCCGATGTATTGAATCTCGACGCAATTTGAGTGTTCCATCGTCATTAGAAGGCCCTGAACGTTACAATTAACTATCATTTTTGCGTCGGATTCGAAAATCTAGACTCACAGGACAACGACCATAAGGTGCCCGAGGCAGCAATAGACCCTTGGAGACAAGTCGGCTGGAGGCCGATGTATTGAATCTCGACATAATTTGAGTGTTCCATCGGCATTAGGAGGCCCTGAACGTTACAATTAACTATCATTTTTGCGTCGGATTCGATAATCTAAACTCACAGGAGAATTACCATAAGGTGCCCGAGGCAGCAATAGACCCTTGGAGACAAGTCGGCTGGAGGCCGATGTATTGAATCTCGACGCAATTTGAGTGTTCCATCGGCATTAGAAGGCCCTGAACGTTACAATTAACTATCATTTTTGCGTCGGATTCGAAAATCTAGACTCACAGGACAACGACCATAAGGTGCCCGAGGCAGCAATAGACCCTTGGAGACAAGTCGGCTGGAGGCCGATGTATTGAATCTCGACGCAATTTGAGTGTTCCATCGGCATTAGGAGGCGCTGAACGTTACAATTCACTATCATTTTTGCGTCTGATTCGAAAATCTAGACTCACAGGAGAAGGACCATGTGGTGCCCGAGGCAGCGATATCCCCTTGGAGACAAGTAGGCTGGAGGCCGATGTATTGAATCTCGACGCAATTTGAGTGTCCCATCGTCATTAGAAGGCCCTGAACGATACAATTAACTATCATTTTTGCGTCGGATTCGATAATCTAAACTCACAGGAGAACGACCATAAGGTGCCCGAGGCAGCAATAGACCCTTGGAGACAAGTCGGCTGGAGGCCGATGTATTGAATCTCGACGCAATTTGAGTGTTCCATCGGCATTAGGAGGCCCTGAACGTTATAATTAACGATCATTTTTGCGTCGGATTCGATAATCTAGACTCACAGGAGAAGGATCATATTGTGCCCGAGGCAGCAATAGACCCTTGGAGACAAGTCGGCTGGAGGACGATGTATTGGATCGCGACGCAATTTGAGTCTTCTATCGTCTTTTGGAGGCGCTGAACGTTACAATTCACTATCATTTTTGCGTCGGATTCGAAAATCTAGACTCACAGGACAACGACCATAAGGTGCCCGAGGCAGCAATAGACCCTTGGAGACAAGTCGGCTGGAGACCGATGTATTGAATCTCGACGCAATTTGAGTCTTCTATCGTCATTAGGAGGCGCTGAACGTTACAATTCACTATCATTTTTGCGTCGGATTCGAAAATCTAGACTCACAGGAGAACGACCATAAGGTGCCCGAGGCAGCAATAGACCCTTGGAGACAAGTCGGCTGGAGGCCGATGTATTGAATCTCGACGCAATTTGAGTCTTCTATCGTCATTAGGAGGCCCTGAACGTTACAATTAACTATCATTTTAGCGTCGGGTTCGAAAATCTAGACTCACAGGAGAACGACCATAAGGTGCCCGAGGCAGCAATAGACCCTTGGAGACAAGTCGGCTGGAGGACGATGTATTGGATCGCGACGCAATTTGAGTCTTCTATCGTCATTAGGAGGCCCTGAACGTTATAATTAACTATCATTTTTGCGTCGGATTCGATAATCTAAACTCACAGGAGAACGACCATAAGGTGCCCGAGGCAGCAATAGACCCTTGGAGACAAGTCGGCTGGAGGCCGATGTATTGAATCTCGACGCAATTTGAGTGTTCCATCGTCATTAGAAGGCCCTGAACGTTACAATTAACTATCATTTTTGCGTCGGATTCGAAAATCTTGACTCACAGGACAACGACCATAAGGTGCCCGAGTCAGCAATAGACCCTTGGAGACAAGTAGGCTGAAGGCCGATGTATTGAATCTCGACGCAATTTGAGTGTTCCATCGTCATTAGAAGGCACTGAACGTTACAATTAACTATGATTTTTGCGTCGGATTCGAAAATCTAGACTCACAGGACAACGACCATAAGGTGCCCGAGGCAGCGATATCCCCTTGGAGACAAGTAGGCTGGAGGCCGATGTATTGAATCTCGACGCAATTTGAGTGTTCCATCGTCATTAGAAGGCCCTGAACGTTACAATTAACTATCAGTTTCGCGTCGGATTCGAAAATCTACTCACAGGAGAAGTTCATACGGTGGTCGAGACAGCAATATACCCCTTGGAGACAAATCGGCTGGAGGACGATGTATTGAATCTCGACGCAATTTGAGTCTTCTGTCGTCATTAGGAGGCGCTGAACGTTACAATTCACTATCATTTTTGCGTCGGATTCGAAAATCAAGACTCACAGGAGAAGGACCATGTGGTGCCCGAGGCAGCGATATCCCCTTGGAGACAAGTAGGCTGGAGGCCGATGTATTGAATCTCGACGCAATTTGAGTGTTCCATCGGCATTAGGAGGCCCTGAACGTTATAATTAACGATCATTTTTGCGTCGGATTCGATAATCTAAACTCACAGGAGAACGACCATAAGGTGCCCGAGGCAACAATAGACCCTTGGAGACAAGTCGGCTGGAGGCCGATGTATTGAATCTCGACGCAATTTGAGTGTTCCATCGGCATTAGGAGGCGCTGAACGTTACAATTCACTATCATTTTTGCGTCGGATTCGAAAATCTAGACTCACAGGAGAAAGATCATATTGTGCCCGAGACAGCAATATCCCCTTGGAGACAAGTCGGCTGGAGGACGATGTATTGAATCTCGACGCAATTTGAGTGTTCCATCGGCATTAGGAGGCCCTGAACGTTATAATTAACGATCATTTTTGCGTCGGATTCGATAATCTAAACTCACAGGAGAACGACCATAAGGTGCCCGAGGCAACAATAGACCCTTGCAGACAAGTCGGCTGGAGGCCGATGTATTGAATCTCGACGCAATTTGAGTGTTCCATCGGCATTAGGAGGCGCTGAACGTTACAATTCACTATCATTTTTGCGTCGGATTCGAAAATCTAGACTCACAGGAGAAGGATCATATTGTGCCCGAGACAGCAATATCCCCTTGGAGACAAGTCGGCTGGAGGACGATGTATTGAATCTCGACGCAATTTGAGTGTCCCATCGTCATTAGAAGGCCCTGAACGTTACAATTAACTATGATTTTTGCGTCGGATTCGAAAATCTAGACTCACAGGACAACGAGCATAAGGTGCCCGAGGCAGCGATATCCCCTTGGAGACAAGTAGGCTGGAGGCCGATGTATTGAATCTCGACGCAATTTGAGTGTTCCGTCGTCATTAGAAGGCCCTGAACGTTACAATTAACTATCAGTTTCGCGTCGGATTCGAAAATCTACTCACAGGTTAAGTTCATACGGTGGTCGAGACAGCAATATACCCCTTGGAGACAAATCGGCTGGAGGACGATGTATTGAATCTCGACGCAATTTGAGTCTTCTGTCGTCATTAGGAGGCGCTGAACGTTACAATTCACTATCATTTTTGCGTCGGATTCGAAAATCTAGACTCACAGGACAACGACCATAAGGTGCCCGAGGCAGCAATAGACCCTTGGAGACAAGTCGGCTGGAGGCCGATGTATTGAATCTCGACGCAATTTGAGTGTTCCATCGGCATTAGGAGGCCCTGAACGGTATAATTAACTATCATTTTTGCGTCGGATTCGATAATCTAAACTCACAGGAGAACGACCATAAGGTGCCCGAGGCAGCAATAGACCCTTGGACACAAGTCGGCTGGAGGCCGATGTATTGAATCTCGACGCAATTTGAGTGTTCCATCGTCATTAGAAGGCCCTGAACGTTACAATTAACTATCATTTTTGCGTCGGATTCGAAAATCTAGACTCACAGGACAACGACCATAAGGTGCCCGAGGCAGCAATAGACCCTTGGAGACAAGTCGGCTGGAGGCTGATGTATTGTATCTCGACATAATTTGAGTGTTCCATCGGCATTAGGAGGCCCTGAACGTTACAATTAACTATCATTTTTGCGTCGGATTCGATAATCTAAACTCACAGGAGAACGACCATAAGGTGCCCGAGGCAGCAATAGACCCTTGGAGACAAGTCGGCTGGAGGCCGATGTATTGAATCTCGACGCAATTTGAGTGTTCCATCGGCATTAGAAGGCCCTGAACGTTACAATTAACTATCATTTTTGCGTCGGATTCGAAAATCTAGACTCACAGGACAACGACCATAAGGTGCCCGAGGCAGCAATAGACCCTTGGAGACAAGTCGGCTGGAGGCCGATGTATTGAATCTCGACATAATTTGAGTGTTCCATCGGCATTAGGAGGCCCTGAACGTTACAATTAACTATCATTTTTGCGTCGGATTCGATAATCTAAACTCACAGGAGAACGACCATAAGGTGCCCGAGGCAGCAATAGACCCTTGGAGACAAGTCAGCTGGAGGCCGATGTATTGAATCTCGACGCAATTTGAGTGTTCCATCGGCATTAGAAGGCCCTGAACGTTACAATTAACTATCATTTTTGCGTCGGATTCGAAAATCTAGACTCACAGGACAACGACCATAAGGTGCCCGAGGCAGCAATAGACCCTTGGAGACAAGTCGGCTGGAGGCCGATGTATTGAATCTCGACGCAATTTGAGTGTTCCATCGGCATTAGGAGGCCCTGAACGGTATAATTAACTATCATTTTTGCGTCGGATTCGATAATCTAAACTCACAGGAGAACGACCATAAGGTGCCCGAGGCAGCAATAGACCCTTGGACACAAGTCGGCTGGAGGCCGATGTATTGAATCTCGACGCAATTTGAGTGTTCCATCGTCATTAGAAGGCCCTGAACGTTACAATTAACTATCATTTTTGCGTCGGATTCGAAAATCTAGACTCACAGGACAACGACCATAAGGTGCCCGAGGCAGCAATAGACCCTTGGAGACAAGTCGGCTGGAGGCCGATGTATTGAATCTCGACATAATTTGAGTGTTCCATCGGCATTAGGAGGCCCTGAACGTTACAATTAACTATCATTTTTGCGTCGGATTCGATAATCTAAACTCACAGGAGAATTACCATAAGGTGCCCGAGGCAGCAATAGACCCTTGGAGACAAGTCGGCTGGAGGCCGATGTATTGAATCTCGACGCAATTTGAGTGTTCCATCGGCATTAGAAGGCCCTGAACGTTACAATTAACTATCATTTTTGCGTCGGATTCGAAAATCTAGACTCACAGGACAACGACCATAAGGTGCCCGAGGCAGCAATAGACCCTTGGAGACAAGTCGGCTGGAGGCCGATGTATTGAATCTCGACGCAATTTGAGTGTTCCATCGGCATTAGGAGGCGCTGAACGTTACAATTCACTATCATTTTTGCGTCTGATTCGAAAATCTAGACTCACAGGAGAAGGACCATGTGGTGCCCGAGGCAGCGATATCCCCTTGGAGACAAGTAGGCTGGAGGCCGATGTATTGAATCTCGACGCAATTTGAGTGTCCCATCGTCATTAGAAGGCCCTGAACGATACAATTAACTATCATTTTTGCGTCGGATTCGATAATCTAAACTCACAGGAGAACGACCATAAGGTGCCCGAGGCAGCAATAGACCCTTGGAGACAAGTCGGCTGGAGGCCGATGTATTGAATCTCGACGCAATTTGAGTGTTCCATCGGCATTAGGAGGCCCTGAACGTTATAATTAACGATCATTTTTGCGTCGGATTCGATAATCTAGACTCACAGGAGAAGGATCATATTGTGCCCGAGGCAGCAATAGACCCTTGGAGACAAGTCGGCTGGAGGACGATGTATTGGATCGCGACGCAATTTGAGTCTTCTATCGTCTTTTGGAGGCGCTGAACGTTACAATTCACTATCATTTTTGCGTCGGATTCGAAAATCTAGACTCACAGGACAACGACCATAAGGTGCCCGAGGCAGCAATAGACCCTTGGAGACAAGTCGGCTGGAGACCGATGTATTGAATCTCGACGCAATTTGAGTCTTCTATCGTCATTAGGAGGCGCTGAACGTTACAATTCACTATCATTTTTGCGTCGGATTCGAAAATCTAGACTCACAGGAGAACGACCATAAGGTGCCCGAGGCAGCAATAGACCCTTGGAGACAAGTCGGCTGGAGGCCGATGTATTGAATCTCGACGCAATTTGAGTCTTCTATCGTCATTAGGAGGCCCTGAACGTTACAATTAACTATCATTTTAGCGTCGGGTTCGAAAATCTAGACTCACAGGAGAACGACCATAAGGTGCCCGAGGCAGCAATAGACCCTTGGAGACAAGTCGGCTGGAGGACGATGTATTGGATCGCGACGCAATTTGAGTCTTCTATCGTCATTAGGAGGCCCTGAACGTTATAATTAACTATCATTTTTGCGTCGGATTCGATAATCTAAACTCACAGGAGAACGACCATAAGGTGCCCGAGGCAGCAATAGACCCTTGGAGACAAGTCGGCTGGAGGCCGATGTATTGAATCTCGACGCAATTTGAGTGTTCCATCGTCATTAGAAGGCCCTGAACGTTACAATTAACTATCATTTTTGCGTCGGATTCGAAAATCTTGACTCACAGGACAACGACCATAAGGTGCCCGAGTCAGCAATAGACCCTTGGAGACAAGTAGGCTGAAGGCCGATGTATTGAATCTCGACGCAATTTGAGTGTTCCATCGTCATTAGAAGGCACTGAACGTTACAATTAACTATGATTTTTGCGTCGGATTCGAAAATCTAGACTCACAGGACAACGACCATAAGGTGCCCGAGGCAGCGATATCCCCTTGGAGACAAGTAGGCTGGAGGCCGATGTATTGAATCTCGACGCAATTTGAGTGTTCCATCGTCATTAGAAGGCCCTGAACGTTACAATTAACTATCAGTTTCGCGTCGGATTCGAAAATCTACTCACAGGAGAAGTTCATACGGTGGTCGAGACAGCAATATACCCCTTGGAGACAAATCGGCTGGAGGACGATGTATTGAATCTCGACGCAATTTGAGTCTTCTGTCGTCATTAGGAGGCGCTGAACGTTACAATTCACTATCATTTTTGCGTCGGATTCGAAAATCAAGACTCACAGGAGAAGGACCATGTGGTGCCCGAGGCAGCGATATCCCCTTGGAGACAAGTAGGCTGGAGGCCGATGTATTGAATCTCGACGCAATTTGAGTGTTCCATCGGCATTAGGAGGCCCTGAACGTTATAATTAACGATCATTTTTGCGTCGGATTCGATAATCTAAACTCACAGGAGAACGACCATAAGGTGCCCGAGGCAACAATAGACCCTTGGAGACAAGTCGGCTGGAGGCCGATGTATTGAATCTCGACGCAATTTGAGTGTTCCATCGGCATTAGGAGGCGCTGAACGTTACAATTCACTATCATTTTTGCGTCGGATTCGAAAATCTAGACTCACAGGAGAAAGATCATATTGTGCCCGAGACAGCAATATCCCCTTGGAGACAAGTCGGCTGGAGGACGATGTATTGGATCGCGACGCAATTTGAGTGTTCCATCGTCATTACAAGGCCCTGAACGTTACAATTAACTATCATTTTTGCGTCGGATTCGAAAATCTAGACTCACAGGAGAACGACCATAAGGTGCCCGAGGCAGCAATAGACCCTTGGAGACAAGTCGGCTGGAGGACGATGTATTGGATCGCGACGCAATTTGAGTCTTCTATCGTCATTAGGAGGCGCTGAACGTTACAATTCACTATCATTTTTGCGTCGGATTCGAAAATCTAGACTCACAGGACAACGACCATAAGGTGCCCGAGGCAGCAATAGACCCTTGGAGACAAGTCGGCTGGAGACCGATGTATTGAATCTCGACGCAATTTGAGTCTTCTATCGTCATTAGGAGGCGCTGAACGTTACAATTCACTATCATTTTTGCGTCGGATTCGAAAATCTATACTCACAGGAGAACGACCATAAGGTGCCCGAGGCAGCAATAGACCCTTGGAGACAAGTCCGCTGGAGGACGATGTATTGAATCTCGACATAATTTGAGTGTTCCATCGGCATTAGGAGGCCCTGAACGTTACAATTAACTATCATTTTTGCGTCGGATTCGATAATCTAAACTCACAGGAGAACGACCATAAGGTGCCCGAGGCAGCAATAGACCCTTGGAGACAAGTCGGCTGGAGGCCGATGTATTGAATCTCGACGCAATTTGAGTGTTCCATCGGCATTAGAAGGCCCTGAACGTTACAATTAACTATCATTTTTGCGTCGGATTCGAAAATCTAGACTCACAGGACAACGACCATAAGGTGCCCGAGGCAGCAATAGACCCTTGGAGACAAGTCGGCTGGAGGCCGATGTATTGAATCTCGACATAATTTGAGTGTTCCATCGGCATTAGGAGGCCCTGAACGTTACAATTAACTATCATTTTTGCGTCGGATTCGATAATCTAAACTCACAGGAGAACGACCATAAGGTGCCCGAGGCAGCAATAGACCCTTGGAGACAAGTCAGCTGGAGGCCGATGTATTGAATCTCGACGCAATTTGAGTGTTCCATCGGCATTAGAAGGCCCTGAACGTTACAATTAACTATCATTTTTGCGTCGGATTCGAAAATCTAGACTCACAGGACAACGACCATAAGGTGCCCGAGGCAGCAATAGACCCTTGGAGACAAGTCGGCTGGAGGCCGATGTATTGAATCTCGACGCAATTTGAGTGTTCCATCGGCATTAGGAGGCCCTGAACGGTATAATTAACTATCATTTTTGCGTCGGATTCGATAATCTAAACTCACAGGAGAACGACCATAAGGTGCCCGAGGCAGCAATAGACCCTTGGACACAAGTCGGCTGGAGGCCGATGTATTGAATCTCGACGCAATTTGAGTGTTCCATCGTCATTAGAAGGCCCTGAACGTTACAATTAACTATCATTTTTGCGTCGGATTCGAAAATCTAGACTCACAGGACAACGACCATAAGGTGCCCGAGGCAGCAATAGACCCTTGGAGACAAGTCGGCTGGAGGCCGATGTATTGAATCTCGACATAATTTGAGTGTTCCATCGGCATTAGGAGGCCCTGAACGTTACAATTAACTATCATTTTTGCGTCGGATTCGATAATCTAAACTCACAGGAGAATTACCATAAGGTGCCCGAGGCAGCAATAGACCCTTGGAGACAAGTCGGCTGGAGGCCGATGTATTGAATCTCGACGCAATTTGAGTGTTCCATCGGCATTAGAAGGCCCTGAACGTTACAATTAACTATCATTTTTGCGTCGGATTCGAAAATCTAGACTCACAGGACAACGACCATAAGGTGCCCGAGGCAGCAATAGACCCTTGGAGACAAGTCGGCTGGAGGCCGATGTATTGAATCTCGACGCAATTTGAGTGTTCCATCGGCATTAGGAGGCGCTGAACGTTACAATTCACTATCATTTTTGCGTCTGATTCGAAAATCTAGACTCACAGGAGAAGGACCATGTGGTGCCCGAGGCAGCGATATCCCCTTGGAGACAAGTAGGCTGGAGGCCGATGTATTGAATCTCGACGCAATTTGAGTGTCCCATCGTCATTAGAAGGCCCTGAACGATACAATTAACTATCATTTTTGCGTCGGATTCGATAATCTAAACTCACAGGAGAACGACCATAAGGTGCCCGAGGCAGCAATAGACCCTTGGAGACAAGTCGGCTGGAGGCCGATGTATTGAATCTCGACGCAATTTGAGTGTTCCATCGGCATTAGGAGGCCCTGAACGTTATAATTAACGATCATTTTTGCGTCGGATTCGATAATCTAGACTCACAGGAGAAGGATCATATTGTGCCCGAGGCAGCAATAGACCCTTGGAGACAAGTCGGCTGGAGGACGATGTATTGGATCGCGACGCAATTTGAGTCTTCTATCGTCTTTTGGAGGCGCTGAACGTTACAATTCACTATCATTTTTGCGTCGGATTCGAAAATCTAGACTCACAGGACAACGACCATAAGGTGCCCGAGGCAGCAATAGACCCTTGGAGACAAGTCGGGCTTGGAGACCGATGTATTGAATCTCGACGCAATTTGAGTCTTCTATCGTCATTAGGAGGCGCTGAACGTTACAATTCACTATCATTTTTGCGTCGGATTCGAAAATCTAGACTCACAGGAGAACGACCATAAGGTGCCCGAGGCAGCAATAGACCCTTGGAGACAAGTCGGCTGGAGGCCGATGTATTGAATCTCGACGCAATTTGAGTCTTCTATCGTCATTAGGAGGCCCTGAACGTTACAATTAACTATCATTTTAGCGTCGGGTTCGAAAATCTAGACTCACAGGAGAACGACCATAAGGTGCCCGAGGCAGCAATAGACCCTTGGAGACAAGTCGGCTGGAGGACGATGTATTGGATCGCGACGCAATTTGAGTCTTCTATCGTCATTAGGAGGCCCTGAACGTTATAATTAACTATCATTTTTGCGTCGGATTCGATAATCTAAACTCACAGGAGAACGACCATAAGGTGCCCGAGGCAGCAATAGACCCTTGGAGACAAGTCGGCTGGAGGCCGATGTATTGAATCTCGACGCAATTTGAGTGTTCCATCGTCATTAGAAGGCCCTGAACGTTACAATTAACTATCATTTTTGCGTCGGATTCGAAAATCTTGACTCACAGGACAACGACCATAAGGTGCCCGAGTCAGCAATAGACCCTTGGAGACAAGTAGGCTGAAGGCCGATGTATTGAATCTCGACGCAATTTGAGTGTTCCATCGTCATTAGAAGGCACTGAACGTTACAATTAACTATGATTTTTGCGTCGGATTCGAAAATCTAGACTCACAGGACAACGACCATAAGGTGCCCGAGGCAGCGATATCCCCTTGGAGACAAGTAGGCTGGAGGCCGATGTATTGAATCTCGACGCAATTTGAGTGTTCCATCGTCATTAGAAGGCCCTGAACGTTACAATTAACTATCAGTTTCGCGTCGGATTCGAAAATCTACTCACAGGAGAAGTTCATACGGTGGTCGAGACAGCAATATACCCCTTGGAGACAAATCGGCTGGAGGACGATGTATTGAATCTCGACGCAATTTGAGTCTTCTGTCGTCATTAGGAGGCGCTGAACGTTACAATTCACTATCATTTTTGCGTCGGATTCGAAAATCAAGACTCACAGGAGAAGGACCATGTGGTGCCCGAGGCAGCGATATCCCCTTGGAGACAAGTAGGCTGGAGGCCGATGTATTGAATCTCGACGCAATTTGAGTGTTCCATCGGCATTAGGAGGCCCTGAACGTTATAATTAACGATCATTTTTGCGTCGGATTCGATAATCTAAACTCACAGGAGAACGACCATAAGGTGCCCGAGGCAACAATAGACCCTTGGAGACAAGTCGGCTGGAGGCCGATGTATTGAATCTCGACGCAATTTGAGTGTTCCATCGGCATTAGGAGGCGCTGAACGTTACAATTCACTATCATTTTTGCGTCGGATTCGAAAATCTAGACTCACAGGAGAAAGATCATATTGTGCCCGAGACAGCAATATCCCCTTGGAGACAAGTCGGCTGGAGGACGATGTATTGGATCGCGACGCAATTTGAGTGTTCCATCGTCATTACAAGGCCCTGAACGTTACAATTAACTATCATTTTTGCGTCGGATTCGAAAATCTAGACTCACAGGAGAACGACCATAAGGTGCCCGAGGCAGCAATAGACCCTTGGAGACAAGTCGGCTGGAGGACGATGTATTGGATCGCGACGCAATTTGAGTCTTCTATCGTCATTAGGAGGCGCTGAACGTTACAATACTATCATTTTTGCGTCGGATTCGAAAATCTAGACTCACAGGACAACGACCATAAGGTGCCCGAGGCAGCAATAGACCCTTGGAGACAAGTCGGCTGGAGACCGATGTATTGAATCTCGACGCAATTTGAGTCTTCTATCGTCATTAGGAGGCGCTGAACGTTACAATTCACTATCATTTTTGCGTCGGATTCGAAAATCTAGACTCACAGGAGAACGACCATAAGGTGCCTGAGGCAGCAATAGACCCTTGGGGACAAGTCGGCTGGAGGCCGATGTATTGAATCTCGACGCAATTTGAGTCTTCTATCGTCATTAGGAGGCCCTGAACGTTACAATTAACTATCATTTTAGCGTCGGGTTCGAAAATCTAGACTCACAGGACAACGACCATAAGGTGCCCGAGGCAGCAATAGACCCTTGGAGACAAGTCGGCTGGAGGACGATGTATTGGATCGCGACGCAATTTGAGTCTTCTATCGTCATTAGGAGGCCCTGAACGTTATAATTAACTATCATTTTTACGTCGGATTCGATAATCTAAACTCACAGGAGAACGACCATAAGGTGCCCGAGGCAGCAATAGACCCTTGGAGACAAGTCGGCTGGGAGGCCGATGTATTGAATCTCGACGCAATTTGAGTGTTCCATCGGCATTAGGAGGCCCTGAACGTTATAATTAACGATCATTTTTTGCGTCGGATTCGATAATCTAAACTCACAGGAGAACGACCATAAGGTGCCCGAGGCAACAATAGACCCTTGGAGACAAGTCGGCTGGAGGCCGATGTATTGAATCTCGACGCAATTTGAGTGTTCCATCGGCATTAGGAGGCGCTGAACGTTACAATTCACTATCATTTTTGCGTCGGATTCGAAAATCTAGACTCACAGGAGAAGGATCATATTGTGCCCGAGACAGCAATATCCCCTTGGAGACAAGTCGGCTGGAGGACGATGTATTGAATCTCGACGCAATTTGAGTGTCCCATCGTCATTAGAAGGCCCTGAACGTTACAATTAACTATCATTTTTGCGTCGGATTCGATAATCTAAACTCACAGGAGAACGACCATAAGGTGCCCGAGGCAGCAATAGACCCTTGGAGACAAGTCGGCTGGAGGACGATGTATTGGATCGCGACGCAATTTGAGTGTTCCATCGTCATTACAAGGCCCTGAACGTTACAATTAACTATCATTTTTGCGTCGGATTCGAAAATCTAGACTCACAGGAGAACGACCATAAGGTGCCCGAGGCAGCAATAGACCCTTGGAGACAAGTCGGCTGGAGGACGATGTATTGGATCGCGACGCAATTTGAGTCTTCTATCGTCAGTAGGAGGCGCTGAACGTTACAATTCACTATCATTTTTGCGTCGGATTCGAAAATCTATACTCACAGGAGAACGACCATAAGGTGCCCGAGGGCAGCAATAGACCCTTGGAGACAAGTCGGCTGGAGGACGATGTATTGGATCGCGACGCAATTTGAGTCTTCTATCGTCTTTTGGAGGCGCTGAACGTTACAATTCACTATCATTTTTGCGTCGGATTCGAAAATCTAGACTCACAGGACAACGACCATAAGGTGCCCGAGGCAGCAATAGACCCTTGGAGACAAGTCGGCTGGAGACCGATGTATTGAATCTCGACGCAATTTGAGTCTTCTATCGTCATTAGGAGGCGCTGAACGTTACAATTCACTATCATTTTTGCGTCGGATTCGAAAATCTAGACTCACAGGAGAACGACCATAAGGTGCCCGAGGCAGCAATAGACCCTTGGAGACAAGTCGGCTGGAGGCCGATGTATTGAATCTCGACGCAATTTGAGTCTTCTATCGTCATTAGGAGGCCCTGAACGTTACAATTAACTATCATTTTAGCGTCGGGTTCGAAAATCTAGACTCACAGGAGAACGACCATAAGGTGCCCGAGGGCAGCAATAGACCCTTGGAGACAAGTCGGCTGGAGGACGATGTATTGGATCGCGACGCAATTTGAGTCTTCTATCGTCATTAGGAGGCCCTGAACGTTATAATTAACTATCATTTTTGCGTCGGATTCGATAATCTAAACTCACAGGAGAACGACCATAAGGTGCCCGAGGCAGCAATAGACCCTTGGAGACAAGTCGGCTGGAGGCCGATGTATTGAATCTCGACGCAATTTGAGTGTTCCATCGTCATTAGAAGGCCCTGAACGTTACAATTAACTATCATTTTTGCGTCGGATTCGAAAATCTTGACTCACAGGACAACGACCATAAGGTGCCCGAGGCAGCAATAGACCCTTGGAGACAAGTAGGCTGGAGGCCGATGTATTGAATCTCGACGCAATTTGAGTGTTCCATCGTCATTAGAAGGCACTGAACGTTACAATTAACTATGATTTTTGCGTCGGATTCGAAAATCTAGACTCACAGGACAACGACCATAAGGTGCCCGAGACAGCAATATCCCCTTGGAGACAAGTCGGCTGGAGGACGATGTATTGAATCTCGACGCAATTTGAGTGTCCCATCGTCATTAGAAGGCCCTGAACGTTACAATTAACTATCATTTTTGCGTCGGATTCGATTAATCTAAACTCACAGGAGAACGACCATATGGTACCCGAGTCAGCAATAGACCCTTGGAGACAAGTCGGCTGGAGGACGATGTATTGGATCGCGACGCAATTTGAGTGTTCCATCGTCATTACAAGGCCCTGAACGTTACAATTAACTATCATTTTTGCGTCGGATTCGAAAATCTAGACTCACAGGAGAACGACCATAAGGTGCCCGAGGCAGCAATAGACCCTTGGAGACAAGTCGGCTGGAGGACGATGTATTGGATCGCGACGCAATTTGAGTCTTCTATCGTCATTAGGAGGCGCTGAACGTTACAATTCACTATCATTTTTGCGTCGGATTCGAAAATCTAGACTCACAGGACAACGACCATAAGGTGCCCGAGGCAGCAATAGACCCTTGGAGACAAGTCGGCTGGAGACCGATGTATTGAATCTCGACGCAATTTGAGTCTTCTATCGTCATTAGGAGGCGCTGAACGTTACAATTCACTATCATTTTTGCGTCGGATTCGAAAATCTAGACTCACAGGAGAACGACCATAAGGTGCCCGAGGCAGCAATAGACCCTTGGAGACAAGTCGGCTGGAGGCCGATGTATTGAATCTCGACGCAGTTTGAGTCTTCTATCGTCATTAGGAGGCCCTGAACGTTACAATTAACTATCATTTTAGCGTCGGGTTCGAAAATCTAGACTCACAGGACAACGACCATAAGGTGCCCGAGGCAGCAATAGACCCTTGGAGACAAGTCGGCTGGAGGACGATGTATTGGATCGCGACGCAATTTGAGTCTTCTATCGTCATTAGGAGGCCCTGAACGTTATAATTAACTATCATTTTTACGTCGGATTCGATAATCTAAACTCACAGGAGAACGACCATAAGGTTCCCGAGGCAGCAATAGACCCTTGGAGACAAGTCGGCTGGAGGCCGATGTATTGAATCTCGACATAATTTGAGTGTTCCATCGTCATTAGAAGGCCCTGAACGTTACAATTAACTATGATTTTTGCGTCGGATTCGAAAATCTAGACTCAGAGGACAACGACCATAAGGTGCCCGAGGCAGCGATATCCCCCTTGGAGACAAGTAGGCTGGAGGCCGATGTATTGAATCTCGACGCAATTTGAGTGTTCCATCGTCATTAGAAGGCCCTGAACGTTACAATTAACTATCAGTTTCGCGTCGGATTCGAAAATCTACTCACAGGAGAAGTTCATACGGTGGTCGAGACAGCAATATACCCCTTGGAGACAAATCGGCTGGAGGACGATGTATTGAATCTCGACGCAATTTGAGTCTTCTGTCGTCATTAGGAGGCGCTGAACGTTACAATTCACTATCATTTTTGCGTCGGATTCGAAAATCTAGACTCACAGGAGAAGGACCATGTGGTGCCCGAGTCAGCGATATCCCCTTGGAGACAAGTAGGCTGGAGGCCGATGGATTGAATCTCGACGCAATTTGAGTGTCCCATCGTCATTAGAAGGCCCTGAACGTTACAATTAACTACCATTTTTGCGTCGGATTCGATAATCTAAACTCACAGGAGAACGACCATAAGGTGCCCCGAGGCAGCAATAGACCCTTGGAGACATGTCGGCTGGAGGCCGATGTATTGAATCTCGACGCAATATGAGTGTTCCATCGGCATTAGAAGGCCCTGAACGTTACAATTCACTATCATTTTTGCGTCGGATTCGAAAATCTAGACTCACAGGAGAAGGATCATATTGTTCCCGAGACAGCAATATCCCCTTGGAGACAAGTCGGCTGGAGGACGATGTATTGAATCTCGACGCAATTTGGAGTGTCCTATCGTCATTAGAAGGCACTGAACGTTACAATTAACTATCATTTT